>NC_072735.1:170579193-170635709 GCF_026930045.1 Uloborus diversus | reverse complement strand
CTAAGATCTAATGTTTTTTTCTTTATTAAGACTATTTCTGTAAGCTTGGTTCTCACTAAAAAGTATGGAACAAAATAAGTGTAAATGATTTCTTGATTACAACACTCAAGAACTGCAGTTAATCTTAAAATCTTCATATTTAGGTTAATTCTAAAGCAGCCAATAAAATTAAATTAAAAATTTTGCGAAGAAGAAATATAGGTATAGTAAAAGGTATCCGTACAAATTTGTATACCGCCGCCGTTTTGTGTAAAATTAGCTCCTGACGTATAGTGCCCTATTTTCGTTGAAATTTTTATTGATAAAATATAATTTTAAACTATATTCGCGAAAATTTTCAGAATTAAAGTATTTATATTTTTTATAAACTCTGAAATTAACTTTGGGTGTCATCTACCAGATGGGTGTCACCCCGGGGCAAACCACCCCCTCTCAAGAACTTGGATTTAGAAGAAAAGTTTTTTTTTCTCTCAAGTTACAGCTTTCAAAAATTGAAAGCACACGATTTGATCAATATCTATTTGTTAAACATTAAAGGGGGGAAAATTACAGATAATCCTTTTCAAAATTTTTAAAAGGGATTTTTAAGTCATCTCACTTTTTAACTCGTAACTATTGGAAAGTTTCATTTTTAAATTGAATTTCTAACGTTGTATGGCGTCTTGGGTTTACAATAAAAAACAAAATGCGAAATTTTCATAAAAAGGAATTTAATATTTCAATCTCTGTTAAGAGGTTTTCACCCTTCCCTTGAATGGAGAGAGGGAGTTGAAAAAATACAATTAAAAAATTTAAAAAAATCCGGAGTCGGAGTTGGAGTCGGGCGTTTCAAAATCCAGGAGTCGGGGTCGGAGTCGGCCATTTTCCTTCCGACTCCGCAGCCCTGGTCTTGGAGTCAACAAATGTAGCGAGTTTCAGTGACTAGTGGAAGACTTCTCTCACACGATTTGCAGATTGATGTCTTGCAGACATCACAAGTGATGAAATGCCATTCACTGTTCCGTTAGCACGGAGCACAATATTTAATTCGCTTCTTTACTCACATGTACTGCAGGGTGGCGACAGATCAGGGAAAAGTCAGGGAACTTTATCACTCAGGGAAAAAAATCGGGGAAATATCAGGGAATTTCGAAAAAAAAAAACAAAAATTCAGGGGAAATTGATCAAATGAAGGAAAAAAAAAATATATTTTTCCTTGCAAAATGAAGTATACTTTGATTCCCTACGAATTTTCCGCCAATTATTTGTTTTAAAAAAAGTAAAATTAATGAGGTGCGATTATACAGTGCCGCATATTTGTGCATCTTTTTTCCTCAAGGTCAAAGTTTGCAATCTTAGGATGAACTTCCTAAGATTGCTTCTCTGTCTGTAAAGTTGTTTATTTTACCGTGCTTGAATTTTCCTTCCAAGCATTCCAAGCTACGTAAAATAAACAACCCTACAGGCAAAGAGGAAGCGGTCATTAATGACTTTGCTCCCTTGCCTTTACTCAGCAAATAATTAGCATACTGTTATCACGATTTCAAGAAAAATCTTTGTTTTTTAAATCAATGCTGAAAAAATCTTAAAATATGTCACTTGCCGTTTTTAATTTAATTGCTAAAATTGAATTTTGACTGAAAATCATTTTTTTTTTTTTTTGCATTATGCGCTGTCACTTCAGATTACACGAAGGTTTTTTTTTCTTTAGATTTTAAAACTCTTTTATTTTAAAAGCATATATGCATTTTGAAATTAATAACCGTTTTTGAATGTCAATGTTTCTTACTAAAAAGTAATCTAAGGTTTTTTTTTTTTTTTTGACAACTAATGAAATCATTTGAAATTGAGTTGTGTACATAAGTAAATATTTTTTATTATTTTTTTAATAGTTAAAAAATGCTGCATTCATTCATTAAAACCTAAGTTCCTTGATTAGAGAATAGCTTAATATGACTGGTTGTTGAAAGATTTCAATTTGTTTTACATAAATATGTCTATTCTGCCGTGTGCAAGTAAAGGACAGTTACTGCACTTTTTGCATTTTTGTCATCTATTGTACGTTATCTTTATTGTACATACTCGCTTATTTGGTTTCCGCTGAAAAAGAGGCGCGAAAGAATCATCTAATTCCAACATTTTCCAATTGTTAGTATTGAATTCACCACACATTTCTTCAAATATCTCGAAAACTAATTTCTGCAGATACTGCAGTTTACCTGCACACGGCAGTATTATTTACGTAAATAAAACTACATTACTTCTATACATTAACTATCACTTGTTATTCTTGCAGCAACAATTATACTGCTTGAAAATTCAGTTCAAGATTCTTTCCATTTAAATATTTTAATTTTATCATGATTAGATATTTCTTTAAGAGTGATTTTAATAATTTCTTAGAATTCTTATGTTAACTGGTTCCTGGAAGTAAAGTATTTGTTTTAGATCCCCTACAATATTTCTCTGTCGATAATTTAATACACTATTTTTACCAAAGAAAAAAAGGAGCAACTTTTCAAAATATATTTTTAATTAACAGCTTAAACCGTTCTAAACACTTGAAATACACCGCCAGCTCAGTCAATTCCAGCCGAGGACTGCAGTTTCGTGCTTATTAGCACTCATCAGCCCGGCATAGGACTAACTGAGCTGGAGGTGGAAAACCTCTTAGGAAAGCCAAGAGTGCCAAACAAACTGGTAGCTAATATAGAATTAGCACTGACCAGACGAGTGACCGAAACAATGGTTCGGTTCAACTCGAATATTGCAGGCAAGGCAGGTATGTTCAGTAAGTTACCGCCCTCTAGCCAGGGCTAAGGCAGAAATACATGAAATACACCGCCAGCTCAATCACTGAGCTGGCGGTGTATTTCATGTATTTCTGCCTTAGCCCTGGCTAGAGGGCGGTAACTTACTGAATACGTTCTAAACACTGTTTTCTATTTAATATGCAATGCTTTTCAGGTAGGGCAAAGAAAGGAAACCATTATCACTGATAACGTAAATCAGGGAAATTTGGTGAACTTTATCAGGGAAAAGTCTGGGAACTTTTTTTTCCAGTTCCTGCGCCACTCTGTACTGGCAACATGGTTGGGTTGACAGCAAGTGTAGAGTGCAATTATTTAATTCGCTTTTTAATTATCATATGCCCACAATGCGGTATTAGACAGCAAGCGTAAGCATTCATGGTGCTAAAGTACATCACTTGTGACGTCATAAAGATCACACCTTATTTCCAAAATCGGACAATTAAAAATTAAATGTTAGGCAAATGAAAGTTTTTTCTCACTCCATATTATTTTTTTTTTTTTTTTTTGCTTATTCTATCAATTTCAGTGACTAAAAGTAGTACTTTGGACTGAAGGAAACAGTCCCATTATTCACTTCTTAACTTGACTAAATGTTCAATTTCTGCATAAATCGTACTGATAGTAATCTAATAAACAACATGACGTATTTGAGCGTCAGTCCGAAACCACTACAGCTGAATTACAAATGATGATGTGTTTGAGAGAAACAATCTTACGTACTGTCCACTTCCGAGGAGTTGAGCTATGGCCTTGAACAAGTCCATTTCTATCAAGGAAGAGTAATCAGTAGGGAGAGGAATTGTTAGGCGCAGAGTTGGGCTACCATTGCAACCCTTTCATTGGCGAGAAAATACTGCACCGCTTGCTACTTCTTACCTGAATTTATTGTTCGCCAAATGGGCAATAACACTGCAAGCTAAATTCGCAAGTTCTTAAGCCGTTTTTCTTCACCCCTATTTCAACAAATGGAATCGTTTAATCGGTCGAGAAGCGGAGCTCAACTTGCCTGAGGCAGACAGTAACTTTGTTACGAAGAATTGTTTTTTGCTGCAATTAAAGGTACGTATTTTAGAAGGTACTTTTCCGTTAGCCGGGCGCAAGCGAAGATCGCCAAATGATAACGCCCAACGCCAAGCGAATAAGCCCAACGAGGTTGTACATAGACTAATAATAAGAGTAGACCGAGCTATGGCAACCCTTTTGCTGCTCATAAACCAAACCATGTGACTGGTGGATATCCTAGCAACAGCGGGCGTTAATCGTAGCAGACGATCAACGCCAGCGCGAAATAAAATAAATAGAATTGATGGAACACGGAAGAATGATCTTTTATGGAGTCCGATTTGTAAATTTGTTATTCTAAGTTGTAAATATTTTGTTAATATAGTGAGTTTTTCGTTTAGATAGTATTGTGCATTTTCTTTAGTCAATTTCAATAACTCTCTAAGCAATAAAAGATGCAAGCGACCAAGAGGAATCAGCAAACGGTAAGATTTTTACATACAGTTTCAATTTAAGATACCGATTAGTACATAAGTACATTTTTGCGTTAACGCAAAACGTTTACGCCATTTCGTTCACGCCAACGCTGACAGCTCCAAATGAAATAAAAGTTACCGAAAACTGATCAAAAGCTATTACTAATGTCAAAATAATGCATAACTAAAAGAAAAACAATTCAATCTCTGCACCTGGAAGTTTTTTTTAATGAAAACACATTGTCTTAAAATACGTGTCGAGTGCCAAACTATAGATATTGCTGCCATCTAGCAACCATGGTGCCAAAATCTTCGCCAAGCCCTTCCACTAGTCACATGATACATCTATGAACCAATTTTCTTTATCAGCAAGAATGAGAAAGCTCGGTCTACTCTTATTATTAGTCTATGAGGTTGTAAGAAAATTGGCGGATATCCACATTAATTTGGCAAAGCATCGCTTGGCGTTGGGCGTAGAATTCGTTTGGCGTATTACTCGGATTTTCGTTTTTTCGGATTACTTTTGACCACACTTAGTCCAGATAAACGAGGTGCTGTTGAAAATGGATTTTAGTAAATATGGATGAAAAGAAATAATTCAAACTTACCAAGAGATTTCGACTCTTTTAATAGCTCTTGATTGTGGATATTTTAGCTGCAGCGATGTAACGATTGACTTGTTTCTCCAGTAGTTCTAGTGGCCCGTTGTTTTTCAATACGACGTCGTGGAATTCTTTTACGTCGAACTTTGTCCCTAAAATCAATGAGTAGAATCTCAAAAATCTAATCAAATATTTGACTCAAGTCTATCAATTTGAATTTCCTCGGTGGGAGTCGTTGAGGAACATAATTATGCTCTCTCTGTCTGGCTGCCGACGCTCATTATAATGACCCCTATCTTCCGAAAAAACGTGATCTCTGTGACGTACAGGATATTGCATTTTATTGAGTCACTAGCTTTTGCCCGCGCGGCTTCGCTCACGTTGATGTAGTTTTTTTTTCAATTGATTCAAGTTAATGGTCATCACAGGCAGAGGTCAAATAGTTTCCAAAACATCGTTTGTCTCTAGTTTCGTCGACATTTCAAATTGCCCCCTTAAATGTATCAAAAGGTATGATTAAAACTGAAAATTAGGGGGAAAGGGAGTAAATGAAATGTTGGCAAAACTCAGAAGAAACCCAAAAATCACAAAAAATAAATCACGAAAACGTTCAGGTGTTAGAAGTCAGTTTGGGTAATTCCCAAAAAATCTAGTTCGAGTGAGGTCAACTATTCTTAAATAAAGTGAAACAGTTCCCTTATAATCCCAATCTCCATAATATCCAGCGCTACACCGGCAATCTAAATTATTGTATAATGTGTAACTTCTTACCGTAGAAATCGTCCCAAAATAGAGTCAACAATGATGCTACCCGAAATGTTTCCAATAAACAGTAAAAATTTGGCAATTGTTTGAAATTGTGTGTAAAGACAAAGTAATGGAAGTTTTTGTGTTGTTTATGAATTTGCGAATTAGTTGGCGAATTATTTTACGTGTTAACAAATTTAAGGAAAGAAATATTAAAGAAATGGCGATATTTGATTACATGGTGAAAACCGAGAAATAGTATTGCGTAGTCTTTAGCTTCAAAAACAGCGACAGTTGAAAAAAATGCCAAATGCCTTAGCTATTGAAATGATTCCACAAAAAAAAAATTTGGCTAGATTCCAGCTGATCGATTAAATACCCAGTCAATACAAATAAATAAAAAAACCATTAATTGCCTCAAAATTGCATTAAAATGGAAAAAAATCAGCCAAATTCATGTATTATTTGCCAATCTTGTGCAAAAATCTTACTTCAAGATTTGACTTGAGAAAAGCCTTGAACAGTCACGAAAAGCAAAGATAGTCAACAATACGACAATAGTCGTTATCGACAGGGAGTTGGGATGATACACTAAATATTGTATTGAGTTAAGGAAAGCCTTCGAACATGGAACTAAGAAGCTCATAACTCGTTTTTTATTCTACTTAGAAATTTCGAACAGGTGCCATCTTCAGCAGAAAAATCAGAGCTTTCGATGGACATATAATGTTAATATGTACAAGTATTTTTTCACCCCCATATTAGAGAATTTATACGAAAATTGTGTTTTATTGCCCCCCTAAGGGGGTTTTGCCCCCCATAATGGGACAAAAACTACCCTATGTGTTATTCTGATGCATAAGCTATATTATTGTAAAGTTTCATCAAAATCCATTCAGTAGTTTTTGCGTGAAAGAGTAACAAACATCCATACATCCATACAGACAAACTTTCGCATATATAATAGTAGTAAGATAGTATTGGAATCATTTTTCAAGTTATGCTTTATTTTCACAAAAGCAACAAAATAAATAACCGTGAATTATTATTTTTCACTATACTATGGGGCTCCGCTACCTACTCGTCGTGCGCAATCTTATTTGATTTGCAAAGATTTAAATCGTCTATTAGAGAGAATCAGATTAGAAAACACGTTACGAATTCCGTTTCGAACAAAATAAAAACTTCCCTCTCCTTACATTTGAAAATAGAATTTAAGTAAAAAGTTAATAATTGAACACAAACCCGCTCCCATCCCGAAAAAAAAAAGAAGTTGATAGAAATATGCACAACCGAGATATTATTTATGTATTAAAAACAACGCGCTTTGATGACCCCCCCCCCCCCCCTACCCGAGTTCCCAACTAACTTGTGGTAATTTGCACAGTTATAGATGCTAAAGGGCTCCTGAGTACTGCAAAACGTCAGTTTTGTGCGTTAGAAAACTTTCATTCAAATACGTGGTCTCCAGTAATATGTTTTTGCTCGTTAGCTCCGGACTTAAATTGAGTTGGGCTTAGGACTTTTCGTTAAAATGGAAACCCTTATATATGTTGCTTTAATTGAGAAAATTGGAACAAGCTTTATTTGATGCAGAAAAAAAAAATCTTTTTCGTACGACATAGAATGTTAAGCGGTGTGGTACATTTTCCCTCCCTTTAATAGACAATTAATGTGTAATTTTAACTTAAAAAAATAAGTACAAGAAAACTGAAAGGAAATTCAAAACAAAACCTCCCAGGTGCAAACCCCCGGGGCTCGAAGTCATTTTGTGCAAAATTTCGAGGCTGTAGGTGCTATGGGATCTCTTGGACGCAGGACCGCCAAAGCCATCCTTTCACAATTTCTTTAACGTTACTATACTATACACAAACTGCACATGATTAGAGCTTGATTACCCAAAAGGCTCAGGAAGCTTGAGCTTCCCCTCAAAACTAATAGATGCCCCAAAAATGACTTAAAATTTTGTTTCTGCTTTTGAAAATATTTTTTTAAAGTATTCAAACATTAGAACTCGCTAAATAAAAGTTTTGGAAGAATTTTAAATAGTAAGGACACAGTTCATAAAATGTGGTAGCAGGCTATTTTCATCTGTGGAATTTGCCTCAACGTGCTACAATTACTTTTATCAAACTTGATAAATTTTATGAAGTGATAAATCTGAATCAACAACTAACTTATCTAGCTGCAAATGGTGGTACAAAAATATGAAATGTACAAAAGTTCAATACGTCTGGGGTGGGGGGGAGATAAACTTCAATCGGAAGTCTGTTTGGCCGTTTTTGAAAATAACACACATAGCATAGTGAGTTTTGTTTCAATGTGCGTCGATTTAAAAAAAAAACAAACTAAAAACAAAAGATGGGGAGGGGGGGACTGAAATGAGACTTAGCTTCCCCTAACTTCAGAGGTTAATCAGGCCCTGCACATAATATTAAACTAAAGGGTTCAAAGGCAAAATGCATCAAAAGCTTTTGGGCAATTCCACCGTAACAGACGTATCTTTTGGTGCATTATTAACACTTTCTAAAGACTCCAAATATCCAATATCCTTGTTTCATTGTATGAAGTTCATGAAAAACATGGACTCTACTTCTAGATAATGTATAATTAAATTTTTCAAAAACAGTATTTGTTTGATTTTTTGACTCGGTAACGGATATATCTCAAGAATGAGAACTGTTTTTTGGTCTTCACAAAACTTTTAAAAAAATTATGAAACTAATACATGCAAGAATTTTAAACGCGTTTTTCTGAAAACCACGCAGCCTTTTCGTAGAGTTTCCGCTTCATTTCAAACAAAACAATCAAACGTTTAGTATAATTCTAAATGAAGCTAATGCTACATAAGAAATTCTGAGTATAAAATATATTTAATCGACAAAACATAGCATGCGGGTTTACTCACCTAATTCATTCTGTGCTTTAAATCTAAGCTCTTTTATTTTCATTTCGCCGAATTTGTAGGCACAAGCCTGAAACAAGAAAACAAAATGGGATATTGCAAACTGAGCAATTATTTTGCATCAAAATAGTTCAAGAAAATCTTTTTTCATAAATAAATTAGGAAATTGATTGATCAGATGCGTACTACTCATGTTGGTTTTACCTCGGAAACGATGGTGAGGAAATTTCTGTGGCCACCCTTCAGCTGGTGTGACCATTGTCAAACATTTTAATGTTGATCTCACATCATTGGATTCGGGTGAGTTAATTGTTACGTCTTCAGTTGGCTCAGAGGACCCTGGTTCGTTCATTGCGATGTGATATAAAACAGATCAGACCAATACTGCCGTCCTAAGCACAGATGTGGTATCTGCACATTTTATCAAAATTGAGTTATTGTCACCAGGTGGTCGTTACTAATTTAATTTACCTAAATCTCAAGTTTTTTGGCGATTTGTGAACGCGAAATATTAAAAAAAGCTTTAAGAAAAAAGTCGTAACTGCACAGTTTGTGTAGTTTGCTAAAGCAATTTGAACGTAAGTGACAAATACTAAGCCTTTAAAGTGGCATCTGCGCAGTTACCACTTTTTTCCTTAGTATTTTTTGTAGATACGACATTTATACCTTAGTAAAGCAGCATATTTAATAATGTAGCAGTTTATTGTAACACAGAATATTAAAATTAGTTTACCGTTGAATAGTTAATACAGGTTGATAATAAAAACTAATACAACTTTGCATAATTGTTAAAGTAAATATTCAGCTTTTTCTATTTAAATGTTTATTTAAAATGCAATTCTAAAAATGAAATGCATGTAAAATATTCATATCTAATTCTTTCAGGCAAACAAACCGCATTTCATTCTACGGCCAATAATATTTTTATTTAAGTATCGTCTGCTGTCAAAATTATCTTCATGCTCGGTAAAAATGAATCTAGAAAATAAAACATTATAAAAAACACATTCTTTGAATATAAAAAACAGAAAATTGTAATTGATTACAGTTTTAACTGTCCGGAGTTTTAAAAATGGTATCTTTCAGAAGGTAGATTCTGTTAGATTTGTATTAACAAAATAAAGCGAAACAGCTAACTCCAAAGAAAGCAGATGTTTTCAGTATTATTTAATGATACCTTGAGCACGTTTTACTAAGCTATTTTTGTCGTATCTTTGTAGATACCCCTAAAAATACTTAGTAATGGTCACTTACGGTGAAAATAGCTTAGTATATGAAAAGGTTTTGAAAAGAAAATGTGTCGTAACTACATTTATTAATTTTAAATTAAGATTTTTACACAAATACTCTCTTACGGTTTTTAGATAAGTTATTTACGGAACAACTACCGCAAGTTGAGCATTTAATTAAGTCATAAATCAAAGAAATGAGTTGTAAAACTTTAATCGTCGATTTCTCATTTTGAGCTCTACTGCAGATACCACATCTGTGCTTAGCACGGCAGAATACTCGTTTTGTGTTTGTAGATTACACACAGTAACTGTCACTGCATTCTGTTAAAGTCGCCACAGGTAAAAGAGTCGGTAATAGCTTTGATCATCCAATTTCGTTGTCGAACACTTGGGCCGAAGATATGCACGTCACGCGACCATTTCAATCACGAGATTTTTGACCTCAAAAGACATTGTCGTTCCTCAGCCTCCTTATTCATCCGGTGCACCATTTACTTCCTGATTGTTTCGGGCAGAGCATCAAAGCCGTCCCCAGGATGACTTCCAAAGACCTTTACTTCTGTATTGAATAGGAGACTACCAGGAAAACTATCAGAACACTCCAAGAAGGTTACATCATGTCCCAGCAACTACCCTACCTCCCCTTTCTCGCGAATCAGCGACTAAACCACCGGGATTAGAGCCCTATTCTTTTGGTCGGTGTCAGCAGGATGGTTGAAGTTGAAGTTGAATAAGAGTCTTCAGACTCCAGGTTGATGAGAGGACTGCGTGAAAAACGCCTTGCCTCTGCTAGTTAAATTGAGCGAAAATTGAATAGAGGAGATTGACCAATCATGGGAGGATCTTAATATTTCTTCTTTACAAGGACTGGGATATTAAAAAAGGAGTGCTATCGATTCTTAGTGAATAGTGGCTTGAGGAAATTGAACGTCAAATTGTAAGGATTCTTATTAATGTATAGGTTGATACAAAGCTTGAATTGAAAAAGTTACACAATATGATATAAAAGGAAAGATCAAATATGTATGCAAATAAGAAATGATTGTGGGAATTTAGGAAATTAGCATAAACCTAAGAGACATGAAGAACGAAACCCAATCGAGATATAAAAGCAAGGAGAGATGAACAGAATATAAACAGGGCGAAAAGCCAAAAGGGATTACGGTTCTAGAAAAAACGAGGAGAGAACCGAACAATAATCTGGAGAGAAAGCGAGAAGGGGAG
The DNA here is from genome assembly GCF_026930045.1 of Uloborus diversus. Lineage (NCBI taxonomy): Eukaryota > Metazoa > Arthropoda > Arachnida > Araneae > Uloboridae > Uloborus > Uloborus diversus. The sequence continues at coordinate 170,624,729 of NC_072735.1, read as the reverse complement.
AGGCTAAAAAATCGTCAGAGCAATAAACAAGGTGTTTAGGGATAAGTTGGATGAGCAGATTTCTTTGATTATTATAACGATCACAAATGTTTAATCTGTGCCAGATAGTTTCGGGAGTATCACAGGAATTACAATTTGGGGATATTTCAAATTTTAGTTTAAAGAGTTTGTCTTTCAAGAGGAAACTGTCAAGGACTAGTCGATTTAAAAAGATTTCTTGTTTTCTGTTTTTAATCCAATGGATGCTTGATTTATCAGGGATAGTTCTTAGTTTGAATTTGTTGTAATATTTTGAGTTCATCCATCTTTCCTTTAGTTCATTTTTATGAGCTGATTCGATGTGGTTTTTACAGTCTTTCCAGGTTGTTAGCGAAAGTATTAAAGTATTATGGCCCATGACGGCTTCTCTAGCTAATTTGTCGGCTGATTCATCTAAATAAATTCCTGTGTGGCTAGGGACCCAGGTTACAATAATTTTTTTGTTGTTGCTGGCTTCTTGTAAGATATTTCTTGTGGCTACAATGAGTTTTTCTTCTTTTTTCTTTTTGTTCTTTAATGCTTCTATTGAACTTAAGCTGTCAGTAATGATAATGGTGGGGTTTGATTTGTCGATGAGAAATTTAGCGGTATAATAGATGGCGATCATTTCCGCTGTAAACACTGAGCAAATGTCTAGAAGTTTTATCTTCCTATTAACTTTATTACTGTTTACAATGCCAAAACCCACTTTGTCTTCTATTTTTGAGCCGTCTGTTGCCCAGATATCAAAGTTGCTGTGTTGTTCAGCATATTCTGTAAAAGATTGTTTAATTTCTTCTATGCAGGTTGCCTTTTGAAAATGTTCGGATTTTGTGATAAACTCTAGGTTATTTTCTTTCCATGGTGGTATGTTAAGATTTCCCAGCAAGTTGTCTTGATTACTGACGTAATTTGATTTATAATTTTTTATGATACTGAGTGCTTTGACTTCTATGTCGCTCTTGGTTTTTAATTTAATATTGGTTTGAAAGTTACTTCGACGATCACTTTTGTAATTTTGTTTTAGATTATATTTGACAATGTTCCAGGTCATTCTGTCTTCGTATACGAGCCAAGGTGTGTGAGATGTCGTAATACATCGTTTGGGGTAAAAGAGTTGACTTTTAGGCAGCATCTAAGTGCCTTGTTTTCAATAGTGGAGAATCTGTTTTTGTTTCTTTTCGTGTCTTTTGTCCTGCATATGTTGGCGTAATCAATTTGTGGGATAATGGTTTGTTTAACTATTGAGATAAGGTTATTGTTATTCATTCCGGTACTTTGTGTGCTGAGAATTTTAAGAACATTGATTGTTTTGATGATTTTTCTTTCGATTGTATCTGTGTGAGTTTTCCATTTGAGATTATTATTTATCCATAATCCAAGGATTCTGTGGTTATTATTCCATGGTATGATAGTATTGTACATTTTCACGTCGAAATTATTTTTTGATCTAGTTGCTGAAAGATTGAGGAGACAACATTTGGCAGGGGTAAACTCGAGTTTGTTTTTTGTTGCCCACTCTGTAAGTTGGTGTGCTGTTCTATTAAGGGCTATCTTTGCTTCATCTTCTTTTTTGTGTTTGATTATGCAGGTGATATCGTCGGCATAAGCGTAGATGGAGCATTCTTTGTTTTGAATGTGATGTAAGTCGATTAAAAAACAGTTAAAGAGAAAAGCTGATAAAATTGAGCCTTGAGGCAAACCATACGCGAGGGATTTGGTGGTTGACATTGAGTTTCTCCAACTCACTTTAAAAGACCTGTTTGTTAGAAAATTATTTATCCATTTGATTATTTTTGTGTCAAGATTAGTTTTCAACAGTTTTCCTATTAAGATGCTTGTTCTGATGTTGTCGTATGCGCCCTTTATATCTAATGAGAGGAGGTAGATGGTATATTTGTCTGTTCTGGCGTCTTTTATATCGGTAATCAATTTGACTAGAAAGTCTTCAGTTCCTCTTTCTTTTCTGAAACCAAATAAAAAATTAGGAAAAATATTGTATGTTTGTTCCCACCATATCAATCTTTCAAGGATTAGTCTTTCCATTAATTTACAGGTATTTTGAGTAAGGGCAATCGGTCTGTAATTTTCTGTGTTCTTGTTGTCTTTTCCTGGTTTGCAGATGGGAATTATTTTGGACATTTTCCAGATATTAGGAATGATACCGGTGGATAGACTATTGTTAAAAAACTCTCTCAGCAAATTTTTCCCTGTAGCTGGTAAATTCTTTAAAATTTTGTTGTTTATTCCGTCTGTGCCTGCAGCTGTGAATTTTAAATTCTTAATTGCGAAATCTAATTCTTGGGCGGTGAAGTCTTTCGAAATGCAGGGTCTGTGAGGAAGTTTAGTCCAAATTGTGGGAGTTGAATCTGAAGATGGGTTGGTTGTTCTGGAATAGTGTTCTGCAAATAGGTCTGCTTGTGCTTGTGGCTCTTTAATCAAATTGCCTTTGTCTTCCAGAACTAAATTACTAACGTAACTATGTCTCGTAGAATAACGTTTTAAATTGTTGACCGAACGATAAATGTCCTTGGTAGTTTTTAGGTTGTGTTGGATATTTCCCCAAAATTTATTTTTTTCTTCTTTGATTACTTTTCTAAATTTTGCAAGTTTCTTTTTATAATTGAGCCAATCTGTGATGTTGTTCGTGTGATAGGCTTTATTCATCGCTGTATTTTTTTCCTTTTTGCTTATAGCACATCTTCTGTTCCACCATTTTTGATGAGTTTTTGTGTCTTTAAAGGTGATAGTGTTTGTATTTTCTTCGACGACTTTAAGAATACCTTGGTTAAATTTAATAATGTCTTCGCTTTGTGTTGGATTTATATTTGTTTCGGCAATAAAATTACTTATGTTATTAGTGACAATATTCCAATTTGTATATCGTTTTTTGATGAGTTTGGTATCTTTTGCGTTACTTTGTTTTAAAAAGGTTGGAAAGTGATCGCTATCTCCACTTTCTTTACTTCGAAACCAAGAAAATAAGAGAATTAGGTCGGTGCTAACTATTGTGAGGTCGAGGATTCCGTCTTCTTTGCCTCTATTGCGGCGGGTTGGTTCTTTACTATTGATTATACATAAAATTTTTTCAAGAATCCAGTCGAAAAATTTTTTCGAGCTAGGATGGGAGATTCTGTCACCAATGCATGTGTTTCTGGCGTTAAAATCTCCGGTAAAAATAATATTATTATCTAAAATGTTGTTAAAAAAGTTGATAATGTTATCATGGAAGTGTCCGGGGGGACGATAACAGTTAAAAATCTTAATAGATTTGTTCTCGACAAAAACTTCAACTGCGTTGAATTCTAGGGTTAAATTACTTGTATCATAGAAAAGTTCACGGGAAGATAAATTTTTTTGTACGTAGATGCAGACACCTCCACCTTTATGAGGAAACGGTTTTTCTTTTGCATATGAAATGTAATTAGACAATACTGGTAATTTGTCGTCGCTACTCCAAGTCTCTTGGAGGCAAATGATACTGGGGTTAGACCAAGATATAAGAAGTTTAAGAAAACAAAGGTTTTTGCCTACACTGCGGCAATTCCAATTAAGCAAAAAACAACCCATAAGAAAAACAAAAAAAAAACCCGTTAAGGCGTCGTGCTTCCTCCTGGTTCGTCCACATGAGGACTAGAGACTTGCATAGGACTACCAACGTCGTAAAAAAGGTCTTCTTTTGAGGAGTCGAAGACGGAGCATGAACTGAGTAAAATGTCTTTGTTTCGTAGAGCTCTATATTGTTCAATTAGTTGTTTTTCGTTATCACCCATAACATTTTCAGTATTATCGAAAAGTCCGGTGAGAGCGTTTCTTAACGCGAAGAGTTCTGTCTTTATGTTTTTGATTTCTTCTTTTAATGTGTTTATTTCAGAGTCTTTTTCTTTGATGATATTTAATAAAGTCTCGTAGTTTTTATTTTCTTTTGATTCCGTTTTTTGAGTAGGGATATCAAAGTTAGTGTTTGTTCTTACTGCATTGGCGTAAGAGGGTTTTATTTCAATTATGCTGCTATTTTTCTTGTTAATGTACTTTTCGTATTCTGGGCAATTTTTATCCAGAGCAGAGTGATTTCCCTTACAGCGTAAACACTTTGGAGTGATATCGCATGTGGGGTGTTCCCCGCCGCAATTGACGCACTTTTGGGTTCCTCGGCAATATTTTTCAGGATGGCCTATCTTAAGGCATTTTCTACATATACTAGGCTTGTCGATGAATTTTTCAATTTTAAAGCGTAATCGGCTTATTTTTATGTTATCTCTATTTGTTATGCCTATTTCTTTTATCAGTACGACGGGAATGGGTTCTGTAGAGCCTTTTTTCGTAAATCTGATTAATTGGCTGACTATGATACCGTCTTCGGTTAATTTTTCGGCGATATATTTTAATGAGGTTTCAGTGTCGACGTTTCTAATGATGTATTTGGTGCTTACGGCGTCTTCAATCAGTCTAGTGGCTGTGTTTACTCCTAGGAAATATTTTAATTGACTTACCTTGTCAACTGTGCTCTTTTTGTTGGTTGTTATTATAATGTTGTTATTTCTTGAGAATTGGACGTCATCTGTCTTGTCTGTGATTTTATCTATTTCTTCATGGAACTTAATTCCCTTATTTCTTGGGATAGGGGAGCTGATACCATAAACACACAATTTTATGCTTGTCGCTCCATTATTAAAGGCTGCTTCTACTTTGTCCTCTAAACTTAAGTCAGCTTCGAAGACATTAAGGTTTCTTTTCACATTTTTTTCCGAGGTACGTTCTTCGTCCTCTGAAGGATTGGCCTTTCTTTTTTCGGACATGGAAGTAACTTACTCCCCACTAGCAGAATAATGAAACAGCAACATGAAAAAATAAAGGAAAATGGAAAGGAAGAAGAAGAAAAAAAAATATAAATATATATATATAAATATATATATATATAATATTGTGAAAACGAGAACTCAAAAACAGCCTAAATTGGGCTAAAAAAACTAAGACATAAGACCTCAAAGGTCAATACAGAAAAAATCTATTGAAAATTGAACACCCCAAGATGGTGGTTTTCTACGCGCACCCAGTTTCGTGTTTTACCCAGCAGGATGGTACAGAAGGCCGTGGTGGCCTGATCGGTAAGGCATTGGACTTGGGGACGTAAGGTCTCGGGTTCGATCCTCGCTGGTCGAAGATCCACCGTCGTCATTAATGGAGACTGGGCGACGTTAAATATGCTCTTGGTCACAATGTCCTCCAAGTGAAACAATACCTCTGGGGGTGCCAGACCAGAAAGTTATTCGGCTCCTGGCCTGGTTCTAAATTCTCGAACTGTCCATAGATGGCACCACCATCTATTGTGTTGTCTTCTGAAGGCAAGGTGCCTGGCACGCAGTCCTTCATAGTTTGAGGGCCAGAGGTCCCTTTGATATTTGATAGGATGGTACAGTGGTAAGAAGTCGTCGACAGCGTCCATGTTGCATGATTTTGAGGCATGATCATGATCCCTTGACCATATTTGCCTTATGTGATCAAGGGTAAATCGCACTGTAAGCAGGGCAGCGAGTCAGAAAAAAATTGTTCGACTCCGGAAATTTTAGAGCCTTTGACTCCGACTCTTTTACCCCAAATCAGTCCGACTCTGATTCCGAGTCCGCAAGCACTGGCAGATTTGCGGACTGATTCCGACTCTTGAATTTTTAAACTTTCGACTCCCGACTCCAACTCCTTTACTTCAAAATCAGTCCGACTCCGCAGCCCTAACCGTGAGAGCCCAGGTCTAATACATCCCCGACGGGGTACTACGCTTTGAAAGCTCGAAAGGTAATGTTTTTGACCGATAGTGATGCCACATGAAAGGAATAAATGCTTGTTCCCGGAGAATACACTATGCCAGTAAATGGCAAATCTTCTTGACTCCGCAGAAACAGTTCACCGGTTACACTGCGTGGCTAGTCAAGTTGCGGTTGTGACGTCACTTGCATTTTTCTGGTGGCTGTTTTTCGAACACATGTGAATACAACGCGATTAGTCTAGTTCAGCGGTAGACGATGCTCCAATCAAAAAGAGTAAATTTGAAACAAGACCGGATTGGCAAAAAAATACTATGTGCTTACCGGGTTGAGCGCAAACATTTCTAAACACTGGTAGATGACGTCTAAGTTTACCCCTTCTGAACACTTGCGGAGCCACCGGTGCGACAGTTCCTTGTTCCGAGCGTACCCTTAGTAAGCAAGCAGTGACGGTTTTGCTGGTTTGAGGACCCGTCGCACTGCATCTTTGAATCCTCTTTCTTTCCCAGAACTATGTAAAACATTTATCACTTACATTTTTGTATTCCTTTGTGACCCCTATTGTCATAAGAGGCCCATCGAAATTGCGACATTTGTGAGATGTTAAATCCGCCACTAGAAGCAACCACAAAGTTTGGTTTATAAACTGTGATTTTGTCCCTTCAGCACCAAGAGCAGAGTCAGTAGCTTTGTTTCGACTTTTAACTCGCCATGACTGTTTACCAAAACACTTTCACCGCTTGAGGATTGTCAAGAGTCTCAATTATCCCCTTTGCAATTCAAACGAAGAAATGGACTTTCGTCACCTGCACACTTGCACCCAGCTTTCCAGACGTAGCCTGTGTGACCGTTATTGGGAAGCAAGAGAGCGTATCAGCAGCTAAATATTTCACTCTATTGTTCCTGTATTGTTCCTTGTTCTGTGCATTGTGTTTGTTTTTGCTATTCTATTCTATTCTATTCAAGAGTCACAACTGACTACAACTGTATTTATGTCGAGGACTGCATACTAAGTGCCTTGCCTCCATTATTTTATATACCGATGGATGGCAGCACCATCACCGGATCGAACAGTTAATGAGAATTTAGAACTAGTCCAAGAGCTAATAGCTACCTGGTACTAGCACCCCCAGAGGTATCGTTTCACTTGGAGGACATTGAGACCACGAGCATATTTAACGTCGCCCAGTCCCCTTTAATGACGACGGTGGGTCTTCGACCAGCGGGGATCGAACCCGAGCCCCTCCGGCCCCGAGTCCAATGCCCTACCGATCAGGCTACCACGGCCTATTTTTGCTATTTTGTTCTTTGTAACCTTTTCTTGCTGCCAGCCATTGGAAATAAAATATATAAAAAAATCCGCCACTACTAAAAGTAAGAGAAATTGGCACCTTTCACCACAATCTGTGTCTCTGAACTACCACTAGCATTTCGTAGAGTTGTGCCACGGTGAGATGGCTGATGAACTGAAAGTGGAAACAGAACACTTCATTTTGCAAAAGATAGGATTAGCAAGAGTAAAGTTTTCACCTCTCGCCCGTTCTCGCTGATCCTACTACAAAATGAAGTGTTCTGTTTCCGCTTCTAGTTCATCCGCCATCTCTCCAGGGCACAACTATACAATAAAAAAAAAGTAAGGATTGATTTTGTATTGAACTGATCAGAGAATCAACTTACTTGCCCCGGCCACGTGATGTACCTGTCCACCTCTCTTTCGATGTTGTTCAGGGTACTTGCACTATTGTTCATCATGTAATCGATAGCTTGTTGGCGACTCCACCTGCAAAAGTGTGAGTGAGGAAAATATGTTTGTACTGTTGCATTATACTCGTACTTCTGACAGGGTGGTGTACTGGTTAGACGCTGGTCTCTTATGCCCAAAGGTGCAGGTTCAAACCTGGCTCCAGTCGATGGGTTTTCAAGATGCAAAAAATCCGTCCATGTCGTATGATTATGTGTCATGTAAAACATACCCCAAGCATTCGTTTGGGTTAGAGTGTTCTTGGAAAAATTAAATTCCTACAACAATTTCGCATCAAATAGAGCCTAGCTGTCTCCATCTGGTGGTGACTATCAGTGTGCTAAAAATAAAGCTTTTCCAAACTATCCCATTAAAAAGCCAATACCACTTTTATTTCTCTTGAAAAAGAAAAACAAGTCCAACAAATCTGAAACTAGCGTAAAGCACATTATCATTACTTTTCAGGAGAGCGTAAAAACATTTGTCTGGTGTATACTAAGGTTGAGACTCGCACTCTTTTATCAATGGTAAATAATTATAGATGACTCTCTGTTATAGAACTAAGTTATTACGGATCAATGCAGACTAAGATTCCACATATGATTCTATCTGAAAACCGCTATGTTTGGAGTTACGTGAGACTGGATCTGATGTACAGAAAGTAAGATGAGACAACCTAGTAAACGAAAACCAAAATGAAAATACTTACCCTAACACGTGTATTCCTGTATCCACTACCATTCTGCAAGCCCGGAAAATCTCCTCCGAAAGGTGCCCGTACCTGAAAACAGTTTCATGTAAATTTCCGGCACAAAACCCAACACACGCATTGTTGTTCTTTTTTAACACATCGGTAATTTACTACGTACCACATTTTTGGATCACTGTAGAGACCCATTTCTTTGCCTAAATATTCTGCGTATAAAGCCCAGCCCTGGAGGAAAAAAGAGAAAGTGAGTGAAGCGAGCAACAAAAATTCAAATTGCTTTTACCGACAGCATTTAATTGAAAGCTTAAATTGAAAATTTCAGAACAAAACCTACTCAATTTAACAAATAGTTAAATACATTCTCTATCAAATTTCTTTTCAAAGAAAAAAAAGAAAAATTAATTTGAATTTCGACTTCTTGAATTCAAATTATGTTTTTCGCAATCACGAGTGTGTGTATGTAGGCGTGTGTGTTTGTGTGTGTGGAGGGGGGGGGTGTTTGTGTGTACGGGGTATGTGTGTTTATGTCTGTGTGCTGGCATAAGTGTGGGGGGGATGTTGTATGGGTGTGTGGGGGAGGTATGTGTATGTGTGTGTAGGCATATGTGTTTGTGCCTGTGTGCAGGCAGGAATGTGTGGGTAGTTGTGTGTATGTGTGTGTATGTCGGCATATGTGTTTGTGTCTGTGTGCAGGCATGAATGTGTGTGTATGTGTGTGTATGTATGCGTGTGTGTATGTGTTTGTGTGTGTAGGTGTATGTGTGTATAGGTGTATGTGTGTATGTGTTTGTGTGTATGTGCGCGTGTGTGTGTGTAGTTGTGTATGTATGCGCGTGTGTGTAGGATATGGATGCAACCTGGAGACGGCTTTCGCTATAGGAGCAGCATCGTGAGGAGCCAGCCGGTCCACGGTGATGGTGCAGAGGGTGGCGGAGGGAAAAATCAAAGGAACGTCAAAAACAGTCAAATGAAAGCAATAAGCAATCGTGATTGCTCAAAAAGGTGAATTAAAATTAGTTCGTCCTTTCTGGAGTTATGATGCCATAGACAGACAATCATTACACAAAGTGTAACTCATAAAATACCTCTTTTTTCGTTGGGGGTTGAAAATACATTTCATCGGCTACATAGAGTCCTTTACATTGACCTTCCTACTCTAGAGTAATCTGCCGTGGGCAGGTAAACGGCAGTATCTGCAGAAATGAGTTTGAGATATTTGAAGAAACGTATTTTGGATCCAATTCTAACAATAAGGCAATGCTAAAATTAGACGGTTTTTTTCGCACTTTTTTCCAGTGGAAATCAAGTAGGCAAGCTTGTACAATTAAGCTAGCATCCAATAGATGACAAAAATAAAAAATCTCCAGTTACTGGCCTCTACCTGCTCACGGCAGTAATGTTTAAACAGTTTTTCTCAAACATCCAATGTCCTCTTTCTAAAGTTATTTTTAACTTTTATATTACTTTCACGGATATAAATCCGTGTATATAAACAAATCTATATCTCTGTACCTCACAGCCAGAACGACGTTAGTCCAAAAAATTGTGATTTTCTGTTTATTAGTGCACTTTATATAGAAGACTATTTTGCATCGAGAAATGTGAACGTCATTCTTAAAAAGGAATCCATTTCAATTTTTTACCAGGGTTAAAAAGACGCGAGTCACACCCTTTGCATGAGCCGGAAAAAAGTTTTTCCGCTCTGCTGTAAAATTACCATAATGTGACTTACGTCCTTCCGACATTGAGGTACATATTGGACATTTATACATGCCGATTCGAAATAATTAAAAATTTCTCGATTCTTCAATTCTTTTAATGAATCACGCCGCTGCTTTGCCACCACTGTCGAAAGAATTTGAATAGTATTCTTTTGTTGATCTTATAACTCCCTCCTCCCCCCTCGAGTTTCTGTGCATATGATTTTTTTTTAAACTGTGTCAGTAATATAAAACAACAAAGAAATCGATTTGATATTAATACAGTACTTTCTCTATCTAAAACAAACATGGATAAATTTAGTGGTGTTTAATAAATAAAACACTTACTATAAAATGTATAATTTTACTTTTGGCTAATGCCTGTCTGCAAATGTCTAGTAAACAGTGGTTTAAAAATTTGGGGGCACGGCAGTGCCCCCGCCAAGTCGAGCGCGAAGCAAACACTGCCGTACCATCTTTACTGGAACCATTTCGTCGCATTTTCAGGCCCCTATTGGAGAACCTTCTGATGAGACCAGAACGCAGAAATTTTCGTCATCCAGTAAGCTATAATCACATACTTAAAATCCGAAATTTCAAGTCTGTAGGTCATTTAGTTCCGAAGTTAAGCGAAAGCAAAGTTTCGCATTTATGACACTCACTCACTCATGATCATCAAAATAGAACTAGTACTTCCCATAAACTCAGAGAGGTGAAATTTGGTACAGAGTTAGGGTTTAATGGGCACATAAAGAGAAAACTATAAAAACTAGGATAATCGAAGATCTGGCTTTTAGACCAAACTATTAGAGATCGACATACCGCCTTTACAAAAAAATATTCAACTTGGTTGGCCGCTTCATTTGATGTCAAAAATCGAAAGTCTGAAGTATCTAATGAAGAACCCTCAGCTGGTCTCAGCTGTATTAGAGATATGGTAATGCCCCCTTCTACTATTGGTGCATAAAAAAATCGACTGTCATTGCAAAAGTCCAGCGTAGTGGGACACATCTTCTAATTTAATTTAGCCTAACTTTAGTCGACTCGAATATTACACAAATTAAATGTTTCTACAAAAAGAAGTGAAATCCCACCAAAAACATTCTGTAAAAAACTAGCCAAGTCTCGATGGAGCTGTTTGTTTATCTCTAAAAAGTAATGAAATCTAGACAAAGTTATGACAAGTCGAAGGTTCCTTACTGCGATTTCTTGATTGTCATAGTTAATGTTGTGTGACTTGGCCGTTAAAGGGTACACAAGGGTACAAAACCAGGCGCTCCATGACACGATTACACCAATCTGTCGCCAGAACCGCTACCCATTGACGATGGAAAATTGCCACTTGGAAAACGTGTAAACAAAATTGACCTGTACCCACTAACGTATAAAGAATGTTTAACGGCCAAGTCACACAACATTAACTATGACAATAAAGAAATCGCAGTAAGGAACCTTCGACTTGTCATAACTTTGTCTAGATTTCATTACTTTTTAGAGATAAACAAACAGCTCCATCGAGACTTGGCTAGTTTTTTACTTTCTTCTATATCTAATATATAGAAGAAAGTATTGGATTCGTGCAAATTTTCGAATTTTGACGGATTCGAACGTTTTGAGGTGTGCTGAGTCCATTTCGACCATTTTTGGAAAATGTCTGTCTGTCTGTATGTGTGTGTGTATGTGTGTGTGTATGTGTGTGTGTATGTGTGTCACGTCTGTGTGTGACCAGTTTTTTGTGGCCGCTCTACAACAAAAACTACCGCATGAAATCGAACGAAATTTAGTACACGTATGTGCCACTATGTGAACTTGTGCCCATTAGTTTTTGGCGCGAATTCCTCCAAGGGGGGTGGAGCAATGGGACGTTTTTCGAGTTACGCGTGCTTGCTATTCCTCAGGAAGTAACTGGCGGAATCAAACAAAATTTGGTCCATATGTTGGTATTAACAGGAACAGGTGCTGATTCAATTTTGGTGTCAATAACTCAAACGGGGGTTGAGCTATAGAACGTTTTTTGTCGTCAATTGTGACTGCTGTATCTCAAGAAATAATGAACGGAATGAAAGAAAAATTTATCGGCAAGTAGCCCTTAGTGGGTATAAGAACTGATTTTATTTTTGTGTCAACAGCTAAAAAGGGGGTAGCGCAATCACCCGTTCTTTTTTTCCATTTTGAGTGCCCTATCTCAAGAAGTAATGCTACGCTCTGGTTGAAATTTGGAATATATGTGAATCCATATGTATACAGGCTCTGGTTCAATTTTGACGCCGATCGCTCCAAGAGGTGTTGATTTTTTTTTTTTTTTTGCGAGTAAAAATATTTTTATTAATGCAACAATAAGAAAGATAAATCGTAATAGATTGTCGTCTGCGTATTTCTCGTGATTTTAATTGTATGGAAATGATAGGAAATATTATCTCAATGATTTAAAATTTTTAACTGTTGCCATCTTATGTTTGTTAACAAATAAAATATTTGTAATTAATTCAAGCAAGGCTTTTAAAATAACTTTCAATTTTCGCTCTTTGCTTTGCTTTTGCAATAATTCAGACATTGGGATGGTCGTCAAGTTTTTGCATGTGTAATTTTGTTTTTGTTAGGAATATTGCTTCCTCGTCAAGCATGGGGAGGGATCAGAAAAAGGAAAAATATAGAAGAAAGTTTCGTGATGGCCACAACATACTAGTTACAGAATGTTTTTGGTGGGATATAGATTACAGGGTCTATAAAATTCAGCAAAAAGAACCAAAGGCGAAGTTAATTTACTGAGTTTTAATCAATACATTTTATTCAGTTTTTGAGAATTTAACGTGTCTTCAAAGTCAAGACGATTTTGTGCAATGTAGATGCAAACAAAAACTGGAAAAACTTCATAGCATTCATAACTTCTCAAATTCTATAACTTAAGAGGTCATCTTAATATCATTTCTTTATGCTATTTCAAATGAACTACAGGATTTACGAATTAGTTTAAAAAAAGAACTTTTGTGACCGAAATAAATATGAAGTCGGCCAAGCTTCACTATCTCCCAAAAATATTACCTCAAATTTTTAATCAAGTCCGTTTAATATTTTGTAGCATATGTAAAAATGTTGAGGGGGTAATATAAGGAAAAAACGAATTAAAAGAATACGTTAGAGGGAGCAAAAGTTGAAGAGCTGTGACCGTAATAATTGCCTTATGCGATGAAACATTTTCATAACACACAACCTACGGCCGAAATAATTGCTTCACTGTTGGTACACTAGCAGTACGAGGAAACCACATTTACAGAAAAGTGTCAACAGAGCTGATGAGTAAGAGTCGAAAAAGGTTAGAAATTCGTTGTCTAGTATTCGAGATTTGCTGTACTTTTCATCTACAGTAGAGTCTTGAAAATCCAATACACAGACTGACACATTTATAGTTTAAAATTAAAATCATTTGTGCAACGAAGTAACAATAGTAAACAATGAAAATGAAGAAAAATTACCAAATCAACTGCAGACAATGTTTCGTGGTTTTAAAGACCCCTTTTTTAATGCAAAGAAGTAAGCTTTGAAGTGAAAAGTTATCCGAGAAACGATGGCCTTTTCTCGGATGGCTTTTTATCCTAAATCTTACTTCTTTTCATTGAAAAAGGAGTTTTTTGAGATTCCAAAACACATGTCTGCAATAGATTTGTTATTGGTGCTTGATTTACGTTGTTTACTATTGTTACATTCATATTTTACTTATACTTTTTTCTTTCTCTTTTTGGAATTTTTTTTTTAAATTGCAGAAGTCATTGTGAAAATTCAAAATGAAATTAGATTTTTTATACAAAAAGGAGGGGGGGGGGAAGCACCTGATTTTTAAAAAAATGAATTTTTAGGGACTTGAAACTAAAAAAAAGTCATTTTTAGAAAAGCGGGACCTTTTAAAAGTCCTGTTATGCGTCAGCCCAATTGTTTTTTTCCTTAGAAGGGTAGACATTCGTGTATAATATGGCTCTGATGAGTTGGGATACGACTTTGACATTGTTTACCTCTGTTACGGGTAGTTGGTGCGAGTTGAGTTGGGTAAATTTCGTAGTAGTTTTGCAAAAATATTCCAACTTAAATCTGTGCCACATTTCGTTTTCACTTAACTCTTGAAATACAGGTAAGTATATTATCGTTCACGTCATAGCTGAACTAACCAGAGCCGCAATATACTACGTGACAGTTGGATCGTTGACTTACTTCAATAAAAGCATTGCCTTCGATGTCATGTCTTCGAAAGTCGGGAACATCACTTCTTTCCATTGCGTAAGAGATCTAAAATGAAACGTGGCAAAAAATAAATTCAGATTATTTCAACTTGCTGTTATTTATTAACCTTTTACAGTATAAAGCGTCTAAAAAATATTGGTATAACATATAGCAGAGGTTCCCAAAGTCACGACCACCATGTACCCCCACCTGAAAACGTACCAACTTCGGGGACCCATCTACCTAAACAAAACTTTATATGATACATTTAAATCTTTTTTTTTTCCAATATCTATTTAAGCATTGTTCAAGATATCTATTCATTTTTCAATATATATACATATATTTTTTGAATTGCAGTTTCATTTTCATTACTTAACATCATACTCGTATTTTTGGCTGTGACCGTAAAAATAAAATTTACCAATCAATAATTTAGAATAAATGTTATCAAATGATTTTTAATACAAGTTTACTAGTGCAATAAACTTACTGGAATTTGTAAACAAAGGAATACTTACCTTGTTCAAGTGAGGTCATCCTTTATATAAGTTGCATAATCCTGACGTATTAGGACATTAAATAACAGTACGGAAATGTACAAATGTGTTTAATCATATAAAAAGTAAAACATTTATGAATATGAACCCATTTATTATAGTTTTGAATAATATTCATCAGGCCTCCTTTCACATTATGATGATGTCAACCTTCACGGATGAATCAAAAAGAAGGATGAAGTTTTTTAGATTTGGTTGTATCCGAGGTTTTGGATTGAATTGTTGAAAAGTTCAGTCTCAAGGTTGATTCAATATTCTTCAATCGATTTTTTTTACATTACACTTCAATGCTGAAGCATCCATCACCTTTCCGGTCAAAAACGATCTCCAAACGATCTTTGCCAAGTTGTATTTCTTTTTTCTTTCTTTTATTTATTCTTTCTTTCTTTTTATACTTTTGTAAAACTATGTGCAGGCCGCTGAAAAATCTGCGACGCACGTGTCGCGTCTCGAAATTTCTACTACCGGGGACACTTTTTATGTTACAAAGTGTTCAAAATGTTCACTCACACAAATAATTAGTACAAAAAGAGGCAAGGAGTTTGAATGCTTTGTTAATTAAATCCCTAAATTCAGACTGGACAAAAAAACAAAAATGACACAAATCTTTTTTTTTTTTTTTTTTTTGATAACTTTCAAAGTCAGACGTTGTGATTGACTAGGTTTCGGTAATTATTACTTATTTTGCATTTAGCATAACCGTGCCCCCCTGCTATGAGCACGCGGACCCCAGGGATCAGCGGATCATATTTGGAGAAACTGATTAAGACTTAGTAAATTTCAATTACCTGGAAGTGATGACCTGGTACACCCTCATGCAATGACAGTGTTACGACTTCATATTTCGGGCTGAAACAAAGAAAATAGTGCTTCAAAAACAATCATGTTTATATTTGTTTAATTCATATATTTTGTGATAAGACATTAATAGGCAATTAGTTTAACATTAGGTTTACCAAGGAGACATTTTGACCTCTCTGAGAAATTTTCGTTTATTTTCTTCAAGAAAACCCGTTTCAGTATTTCATGAGAATATTTCAGTTAATTTTTAACCCAAATTCTTAAGAAATATAACCTCAAATGTAATGTTTCCAATTTTCTGTTTTCGGATAAATATATACTGTACACCTACCCCTACTGAAAACTTAGTTTTGATGATTCGAATAAATAAAAGTTAAATAAACAACGCTGTACAATTTTGACGTGTTTCGGGGTTTTAAGGTGCCCCTTTTCAATACAAAAAGGTTTGAGCTTAAGGGCCCCAAAGCAAAATACTTGACAATGTTCTGCAATGTAAAATCATTTGGCCAAAATTGTTCTGCAAGTACTTCAAGCATTGTACACACAAGCATCGAACGTGACTTTTTTACAAAACAGGAGCCCTAAATCAAAATTGTTTTATACAAGATGGTTTTTTTTTTTTTTTTTTTTTTCAGTGTTTAAAACTTCATTGCTGCAATGAATTTCTAAAGAACCTAAACCGATTGAGATTCTCCAAAAATATTTTATATGCTTTCTAAAATGCATAGAAAAAACATAGATGCAAAATTGTATAAAAATCCTAACCTAGGTGTCAAACCACTTTTTTTTGGTTAATTTTACATGACACGACGAAGCAATTAAAACAATGTGTATAAATAAATTAATTACTAAAATAATAAATAAAATGAGTCGAGTTAGGGTATCATAGGATAAAACACTTAAACATTTCTAAATAATTGAAATATTTTCAGGATGCAAAAGGATTGAAATCTCAAACAAAACACGCAATTTTCGGCGATGGACGTGTTTCAATGTTGGCATGTTTCCAAAACATATGTTTATGGAGGAAATTGTAGTGGTGAAGATGGATTGGGAAATATAAGGAAAACGAGAACCAAAGCGCTAGAAAAATCAAAATCTTTTTAGATTTAGATGATGAAACTTCTGCAGAAAATCTGCAGAAACTACCAATTTTCTACAAATGCCTTCCAACTCCAGATAGAATTTGGCACAAATTCTGCAGATTTCTTTCAGTTCAAAGTAAATATGAAGTTCTTGCAGATGACTTATCGAATTCAACATATTTCGCAAGCTTTCCACCGCATTATCATAATTTCTGAGAATTTTAGATTTTCTTCTAATTTAAAGAAATTTGCAGAATTTGTGCACAATTCTATACTTGAGTTGGAAGATATTTGCCGGAAATCTGCAGTTTCTGCAGAAATTTCACAGAAATCTGTAGAACTTCTGCAGAAAATTTGAGTTTTCCTCTCACATTTGAACAGAATTGTTCTGCAGCGCAGGAATCTGCTCTGCGACATACGTCGCAAATTTAATAGTATTCTGCTTTGGGGCGTTAAAGGTGAAAAGTCATCCGATTCAAGAGCTATTATCAGATGATTCCCCCCCCCCCCCCCGCCCATTGCCTAAAACTATTATTATTTTAATATTTTGATTTCTACATGTAGATAATCTACACATTCATGTACTCTGACCATTTTTATAGTTACTTACAGGTTATTCAAAGATGATGCATCAATATAGAAGGTCGCTGGAGTCGATCCGTCAGGGGATGCACGCAAATAATAGGCCCGCGGTCCAGTTGCCATATCTGCTGTCATTTTGTCTACCCTGAAAAAAAATATAAATAAATAAACGTAGTAATCCGCTGCATAGAGTTTCAATCGAATTAGAGTGTGCGTTAGTCTTTGGCTGTCCACGTGAGAGCTGTTATCACAACTACCGTTTGGCAAGCGGATCAGTCTACCTTTGATCCAAGTCTGCCAACTAAGTTGAACACGTAATTTAGTCTCTCTATGCTGTGGCGAGAAAGACGCCAAATACAGAACCCCATCCCCGCCCATTTGACCCTTACTTTTTTCTTTATGTTGACAACCGATTTCCATCTTGTGGATGAAGGAGCGCACAGTCTAGTGTCTCTGTCTTCTCTATGGTCTAATTTAGGCCCTTCGTCCAAGTTCCCGAACTTATTCGAGGAAAATGTGTTAGAGAATATTTTCTACGGGTTTTTTAACCATTCTAAGTTTAAAATACTATAGGGAATTTTTCGTAGAGTAAGAACGATATGATTCGAGCGTCGAGTCGTAGTCAAAATAAATTCGTTTGGGATATTTTTTACGAGCTTTCTAACCGTAGCACATGCGAGGAGATGGGATAATTCTTAACGTAGAAAAAGACGTTTTGACAGTAAAACTGAGTTTTTAATTAATATCTTCGATAAATAAAATATGTTCCCAAAATTTCATTAATAAAATTGAAACTCGGCAATAACTGCTAAACAAAAAGGAATGAAAAAAAAATCGGTTTACACACAGAGGAGAAAAAAGTACACAAAGTTTTTCTTTCGCCTATTAACGCATAAAGATATCGTAAAAGTAAACAAAAAGTCATATCCTCCGAAGAGTATAGTTTTGGAGAATGCTTTAAAGAATATCATTCAAAAGAAACGATGCATGTGAACTTTCAGCCTTCCCAGCGTCCAGAAAAAAACTGTAACGCCAAGCGTCACGCTGCTTCGTTTACCTCAGCTATCACTTCTCGTGAAATAGACACAAATTTTCAGTTTTTGAGTACTCATGTCCCGCTAGTCTTTCTGATGGATGGAGGCACAAAATTCGGGCCTATGCTTATCAAAAGTTGTTCAATTTCCAAAACCTTTTTTCAGTTGGATGCATTTTCGGCTCAAATAAAACTTTTCAGATAATATGCCAGAAACATCTGTAGATGTGTGATCTGTCTCTTGAAAGAGAGAGCTCTAAATTTGCTATCACAAACTACTTTTGCACACCCAACACGCTAAGGTACTACTTCAATAAAATACTCTCGTTGGGGCAAACCTAGCTTGGCACGTCACAATGCTTTGATTAGGATCTGCATAACCTTTACAATGCTGCCAGGTTAGGCTTGACTCTTAGAGCAGGAGTTAGTGAATGGAGGGAGTTAATCCACTCATTGGCTAAGCAAAAACTTGGGCAGTGTCACGTGACTGAACAACGACGAATGGTTGACAGTTTTCACGTGAAACTAGCGAAGGAAACCATTGAGAAGGAATAGATGGAGAGAGTGCAACCCTACTATCCCGATACGGCAACAGTACCATGTGACTTGGGGAGCAGTTTCGAGTTGACCGTAACCGCTGAAGAAGTTTTCATTAGCTGAAGCCATGTATAATAACAACCTTTAACTGTAGAAGGGGAAAATTCAATTTATAGTAATAATGCAATATTCTAGCATTGTAAACTGTGAGGAAAAAGCCACACCAGGAGGTCCAGTAACTTTTCCCTAGCATGTACGAATGTTTTTTACTTCTAAATAAAGAAAAAATAACATTCATATGCATTCAACGAGTACATATTCCACAATTGCCTATAATTTTTAAATTTTTGTACTTATTTTACCTATAAAAGTTATAAAACATTGTATATCTTGAGTGCAAATAACATTTTAGTTCCATAAAAACAATTTTTACTTAACTAGTAATTATTTTAACGGCTCTTAAGCATTTTGTGTACATTTGGTTTGTTGGCGAGTATCTTCTCGCCACAGCAGATGCGCAAGAATAAAGATTTGCTATTTTTATGCTTCAATTTAAATACTAGTATGCCTGCGTATGAAATCATTTCAAAACATTGATTACAATACATATGAATCCATTAATTTTCAGTCAGTAACAGAACACTTTAAACTATTTGTGCATGTCCGTCATTTCAGGAATAACATTAATACATGAAAAATGCAATTACATTATATTTTAAAATCCAGAAAGAAATGGGGAGAGGGAGTTTGAATGATAGGCCTGTATTTGTATCCGTTATTTATTTATATATTTATTTATTATTATGCGGTAAAGGAGTTGGAGCCAGAGTTGCTCTGATTTGTAGCCCCGACTTCTAAGCGCCGTCGCGTCGTCTGAAAAATATTTAATGCCAAAAGAGCGATTGCGTGCCAAAACGCGACAACTTCCCAGCCAAACAAGTCACCTGACCTGGGAAACATTGGTTCCCAAGCTTATTTCACTGATACATTTGCTGTGGCTCCCTCCATTAGTGTTCCTTCTCAATGAAGGAAACCTGATTTCTTCCAGTGCATTGCTTTAAAATCTATCACGTGATTTGAGGTCTTTCCTTCACGAATGAGTCTTTACTCCCTCCATTTAATCTCTTCTCAACCCAAGTATAGATATCATCGGATGGCTGCTATGATTTTACAGCCTCATTGCTAAAAACACTTTATGTATTGCTCTTGATACCGTAATTAACTAAATAAAGAGACCATATTTTGTGAAAATTCTCAATAAGGTCTTTAAAAAAATTCGAAGAAGGGGAAGGAGGGACTCCACGGACAGGCCTCATAGGCCTAATGGTAAATCAGGTTCTGCACTCAACAGTAGTAAGAAAGAGAAAGAGGTGGGACGAGGTAGTCCAATCGGTTAGCCGCCGAAATCGTAGTCGAAACGTTGCGGTTTCGATATTGGCCAAGTGGCTAGTCAAAGACCCTTCACGTATACAAATGGTGACTGGTGCAAGAAAAATCTGTCGTTGTCACAGGATCCTCCAAGCTCCCATGCCAAATCAGTACTTCTATCAGAGTTACTGGCTCAGGTTTTTTCAATTCCTGGTCTGGTTCAAAAATATCGGAATGCTGATAGATAGTGCTTCCTTCTATCCTGCAATGCCTGACCTCCACCACCTTAAGACAGTGAAATCCCGTTTCAACGGATACCAATACAACAATATTTTCGTTTCAACGAAATACATTTTCAGTCCCGATTTATTTTCCATCACATTATTTTAATCTCATTACAGCGAAATTCCCGGTACTACGAATAAAATTTGCGGTCTCTCAAAGTTCGTTGTAACGGGATTTCGCTATACTCGTTGAAACGGAAGCCGCACTTTTCTGTTTATCGGGTAGTTATAAAAGTTAATCAAGCTCCGTCTCTCGAGTGGTTTAAGTTGGAAAAACAACAACAAAGTAGTAAATAATGACAACCATGAATAATTTTCGAACAAATTCTACCTCATAGAACATTTTTTCAGTATTCAGTAAAAAGTATTTCATTGACAGATTTATATTCATAGCTTGTTTGCAGTCAAGTAGAAATAGCATTTTCTGGGGGGGGGGGGGGAAAGAAGAAATTTGCATTCATATTCATGGGGAAGTATCCCTATTATTAATTATTTTAATACAATGAAATCCCGTTACAACGAACTCCAAGGGACCGCAAATTTTATTCGTACTATCAGTAATTCCGTTATAATATAATTTAAGTAATGTAATGGCAATTATAAATCGGGACGGAAAATGCATTTTGTTAAAACGAAAATTTCGATTATTGGTATTCGTTGTAACGGGGTTTCACTATAGTAGAATACCTTTAAATATGCTGCTTAAAACCTTAAATATCGTGTCTTCATGTATGATTACCGATTTTGCACTCAAACCTTCCGTCTACTGATTTAGAGTACTACTATTTTAGAGTAGTTTCTCCGATAGACCTGAATTTCCTCAAAAATGAAAATAAAGACGACTTTTAAAACATTTTTTCTGCATTTTCTATGTGTTTAGAACTAAATACATAATATATTTTTTTACTTCCTTTTACAAAAAAGGAAGTATTGTATTCGTGAAAAAAATTTCACTCAAAAATCGACCTTAATTAACATTTATTCGGGGGTGAGCAAAATGGAAAGTGTTTTTTTCCGACTCGACCACAGGTGGATAAATACCTAAAAACGTATAGACACGCGAAATATCTATTTTAACGATTTCCGAGTTAATTACAACGAGTTTTCTCGTGACGTCTGTATGTACGAATGTATGTATGTGCGTATATGCGTACGTGCGTATGTGCGTACGTGCATACGTGCGTATGTATGTCGCATAACTCAAGAACGCTATGTCCTAGAAAGTTGAAATTTGGTACGTAGACTCCTAGTGGGGTCTAGTTGTGTACCTCTCCTTTTGTTGCATTCGGGTGTTTCTAAAGGGGTCTTTTGCCCCTTTTCGGGGGGAAATCATTGTTAAATTCGATGTAAACTCAAATGGTGTTATAATTTGTCGGACACTTGGCGATATATCGCCAGCTTTTTGGTCGTCAAGTTTTGTCGACAACTCGCCGTTTTTGTCAAGTTTTGGCGACAAATTTGGCGATTCTTTTTTTTTTAAATTTGGTTTTAAATTCGCCACTGTTGGTGATATTTAGAGAGTAAACTATTAAATCACATTAAAATTGCCAATAATGGGGAAATGACATTACATTGCAGCAAAAGGAAGTCATGTGATGCACACATCAGCTCGCTGAAATGCATCATTCAAAGTTTAGTTTGGCTCTGAGGAAGTTAAACGGCTTAAAATATACAACCATAAAAGTGAGTAAGATCGATGTCATCAAAAAATATTTAAAAAAAATATAAATTAAAAAAAAATACAAATTTGAATTCAAAGATGTAGATTTGTATCATTACCAAATACACACACACACACACCAAAAGACCAACTGTTTTCCGCACCAAATCATTCAGAAAATTTCTTGAATATTTTACTGCATACAATGCACGTCTTCGTAATAATACTTACGTTAATATCTTTTGTGGGACCGTTTTAAAGATTAGTGAGAGTTTGGGTTCAATTTCATCCTCTATCATACTTCTATATGTTTCCAATACTTCTTCCTGAAAAACAAATAAGCCTTTCAAAGCGTGTTTGCCTTTTTATTTGACAAAAGGTACGTAATCAAATTTTACATTCAAAATTCTAAATAATAATTTAATAATTACTCAAAATTTGAGGAATTATTAACACCAAAAAAGCTGGAAGACATTATTTAGAACAAACTTATCAGTATCTTTTGGTATTTAACGCTTAAAAGGTCTCAATCTATAGAAGTTTATTTTCTGCATTCTTTGACTCAGGGCGCAATAGGGGGAAGACTCCTCCCTGGAGGATTCCTATGGGCAGTTATCCGCATAATGAGCATTGGGGGGAGCCAAGAAAACTCTGATAACGCGGCTAGACGATTCAAAAAGGCCGTTAGGTCGTTTCCAAAAACTTTAAAGTTTTTTTTTTTTTTTTTTTTGAAAGAGCATGCTTAAAAACATAGGATTGGACCATTTTTTAAGTAATGTAACTAAGTTTAATATTCAAAAAAAAAAAAAAAAAAAATTAATCGGTACGCTTTGATTGTTTATGCTTCTGCCAATGACATCACAAATGATGAAATGCCATTCCTTGATGCCACTCGAGACACAATATTTAATTCGCTTCTTTACTCACATGTGTTGGCAACGATATGGTTGATAGCAAGCGTAGAACACGTTTAATTCGCTTCTTGATTATCATGACGTGGAAACGCGGTAGACGGTAGGCCGATGCGCCAAAGTACATCATTTGTGACGTCATAGAGACCACGTCTTATTTTTTAAATCTGACATTTTAAAAGATTAATTAAAAATTAAGCGTTGGAAAAATGAAAGTTTTTTCTCACTCTTTTTTTTTTTTGCTTATTCTATCAATTTCAGTGACTAAAAGTAGTACTTTAGACTGAAGGAAACAACCCCATACATAATCCAAGAAATGCTTTATGTTTTTATCTCAGGTTTTAATTCATGTTTTATCAAATTGTTTAAAAAGTAGTTTTTGTGCTCAAAGTTGATAAGTTGTTTTATGAGTTTTGCCTTGATTTTACACCGCCTTCTAAATTAATGTAAAAAAAAAACCTCGTATTTCTACGATCGTCATTGGTTCTAAATAAGAAAAAACACAATCCCGGGCTTACTCATTTTGGCTGTATCTTCTCTTTCTATCATTAAAAATTGCCTTTCACTTAGAAGACCATAACGTAAACAAGAGGGAACAAAGACGAAACGCATAAATTGCATGAATTATGTTTCATACTATCCCTGGGGGAGGGGGGCTGTTGAGCTCGTGGGACATCGCTTTTGGGGTACGAGCACCTCAGTTAAAAATGGCCGTTGAGGAAAACCTCCTGCATGTAGTCTAACAAAAACCATGTGACGCAAAATACAAAACATTCTAAAAATATGATATGAATCTTCAAGCATCATAAAAATGTGATGTGACTTACCTCTGATTTAAAGAAATTCGACTGATCGTTTCTCAACTGCTCACTAAATTCTTGTCTCGTCATGTTGAGGCCCAAGGAGGATATGACCTAGAGAGAAAAAATGCAACGGATTGATATCATGCAGTGTAAAATTATTAGTAGCTCGAACCAAGATTTATTGAAGTAAATCTCAGGCTGAAAAATTATGTTCATTCTTGAGAACGAAAATTCTCGGAAAAAGAAAAAGGCATTTTTAATCTCTCTGAGATGGTGTAAAATATCCCAAATTTGGAAAACATCAAAGTTTAAGCATATTGGGAATGAAATCTTATGAAGGGTAGGGTATGAGAAGAAACAGTTACAACTATGACGCATAACTCCAAAATTTATCATGGTTTTCTGTGGTATACAAGACACCTGTATCAAGGATTTATTTAAAAAGTCCTACAAGTTATGATTGGGTTAATTGGTGCCATAGAAATTAAAAGCGGATAATCTTTAATTGACTATACTGCAAAAAACAAAGGACTAGAAGTCGTGAAAAGGGTGGGGGGTACATAAATTAAAAAGCTGGAAGAAAAGACAAAGACGGATAACACGAATTTTAAAAGTAACTCTAAATAAACTGATTTACGTTTCGCATGCATTTAAATAAATACTAATCTTAAATTGTTTAAAACAAAACGAATAAATAAAACCGAAAGAAAATTTCGAAGAACAAAAAGTCATGCAAAATAAACCAAGGACATTAAGGGTGCACTAAATGAAAGACAATCTCTTGAGACCTAAGAAATATATTGGAATTAAAAATGCTGAATAATTCAATTGAATTATGAAGGCGCTTACAAAAACTGGCAAAACATTAATTTTGCTCGATAACAGCATATTGGAGCGAGGAACTGAATGTGAGTTTTCAAGTGATGTTACAGAATGGCTTCCCAGGAAAACATCGGTAAGATGAATCAAACTCTCTCCTAAATCCTAATTCAAAAATGAAATTACAATGTCCTTGATTAGCATTCGACCGCTTTAATATGAGGGATCCATCGATAGAATCGCTGGATTTCTGGTAAATCTTTGTTCGAAGCTACTGGAAATTTGCTTTGTTGCTGAAGTGCAAGTAGTGGCATGTATAGACCTGCACTATTAAGATTGCTTCGACGTGCGGAGGATTGAACGATTTGTTAAACTAGGAGTAAGAAAAGCCAGTTTGCTTTGCCATCAACGTTTATTGGCATTGTGGCAATGTAAGAATTTCTCCTCTGTGAATTCTAACATAAAAGAGCTCATGCAAGTTCAAGAATCTTGTTATCACAGCCGGACTATTCAGAGACTTTGATGCATTACTATAATTAGGAGATCGCCCAAAGTTAGTACCAGGCATTGATTTGAGTTAATCGGGAACTGCATAACATAAACATAAGAATTTCATACATACATAATGCAGGGGCGAATACAGACTACCATTTTAGGGGGGTCATGCTGAATAATGACCCCCACCGCCTGCTTGAGTGTCAATAAAAAGCACCAATCGGCCAGGAATATGGCACTTAATGAGGCACAAAAATTAAAAACTATTTTCATAAGCAATGAAAAGTAGTAGTATTAGAAATATTAACTTTCAAAAATAATTAAGTATTTGAAAATATCACTGAAATCATTCACATTTCATTCATAAAGTGCTTGTACGCAATGTCGATGGATACAATTCTCGCCGGTTTAGGGGGGGGGGGTCATGATCCCCATGATCTTCCCCTTCCATTGTATCCGCCACTGACGTAATGGTAGTTCCTCGCGAATCATATGGACTTTTGCCAGTAAAAATTGAATTTATGAATACTTGATCCATTTCTTCCGATATCCTTTCCACTTCGGAAATTCCCATCGCATGAACTTGCTCTGGAGTAATCGTGGAGTCTGTGAGGTGGTGGGCCAGTTGTTGTCGATAGAATTCGGGCCCATTTGGCAACTGGTCCACACCCACACCGGGCCTCAAGTGCTGCTTGTATTCCTAGACGTTGCAAAACAAAATAAAAATGTTTAAAATTTAATTAGTGTCACAATTATTTCATGGATTACATCAAAGATTTAAATATTAGTTGAGATGATCAGTCACGTAATTTATCTACTGTTAAAAACCATCCCACTTGAACTTGAAAACGATTTTAGCAGAAAATCTACTCCAGAAAAAAAAAAAAAACTGCGAGAGCTATTAAACAAAACAACTCGATAAATCATCAAATAATTTCACAACTGCAAAGCCTACTAAAAATGCTTCTATTGATAATGTAAATAACTTTCTGCGGACCGGTAGCGCATTTACTGGTGTAGAGGCCCGTGGCGATGCATTCTTGAGGAACCTTAGTCTGTCACAGAACTATGTACAACATTTATCAGATGATTTTTTGAATCCCCTTCCGGATCAAAAGGACGGGGGGGGGGGGGGCGGGACCGTTGAATCTCGAAATACGAAAAAGCGAAAGTACTACAGCAGATTCTTTTTATTCATGAAGATTTTAAAAATAATTACACTTATTCAATTACAAGGATTTTTAAAGAATAAACAAAAGAATTAACGCTTCCCAACTCTTTCTCCTAATGCAATTAATCATTTTGAATGCATAAGTAAGAAGTTATTCCTTCGCACTTGAAAACCCAAAAGCTACAAACTGTTCAAACACAATCTAAAATGGGCACTTGATATCACTCCATCTGATTGACGCGACAATCCGAAATATTTCTGAAGATCTTTATAGAAATTTCAGATCATAAGGACACCTCGACAAACATATGAGGCAGTGCGAAGCAAAGGGATGTAAGTGGACATTTTCAAGTTTTGAGTGAAACGCGTTTAAATATAACGTCCTAGGTAGGCTTTCACATAGCTGCTAACTTGTACGATTTAGCCGTACATTATAAGATTTTCGGACCTTTTGCACAAACAGAAAAACTTGTTTCAAACAAGTTGTTGATAGACAATTTTTGAAAGCTGGAAAGTCAGCAACTTTTAAAAGTTTAAGTTCAAAGAAATGAAAGTTTATTTATTTAATTATTTTTAATTTTTTTTTGCTTATAAAAGCACAGATCAAGTATAGGTAAGGATTTGAAAATGTTATAATCCTTTAAATTTTAATACTTTTCTTTATAATGGTTAAAAAAGCGTAAAAATACCCACCGCATACGTTGTAAGATTTTTTAGGTTGGCATGTTGGCAGCTATGGCGTTTATTGAAATTTTTTTCTAAATCATACTGTATAGCAGCAACTACTAGTACCATCTCTTGCCCCAAGACAGAGGAGAGGTTCACCTACCATGTGTACTGGCTATCTCCAAATACTTAATTTTGCCACTTACATCCCTTTGCTTCTCACACCCCATATGCCATTTAATCTCATTTTTAGTAAGGTAATACTTTCAAAAGAAATAAATGCACCTAAACCATTTCTAATCTCGCTCCTGTTACCATTTAACATTTTTTTTTTCCTTCTCGCAAGTTCGAGGACATGTTGTTTTTTCTGCCTTGATGCTTTGCTGGCGAAGAGACGACATTTACAGAATTGTTAAATTTCCGACGCATAAAGGAAGGGGTTAAGTTTGACGTGTCTGTGTACCTGTCTGTCAAATAATAGCTCCTAAACGGATAAACAGGTTTTGATGTATATATATATATATATATATATATATATATATATATATATATATATATATATATATATATATATATTTATATATATATATATATATATATATATATATATATATATAGTATAAAACGAAGTCTCCAAAAAGCGTCTGTGTGTTTGAACTCGCAAAACTCAAGAACTACCCATCCGATTTTGCTGAAATTTCCCAAGTTTGTTCCTTTAAGTCCTGAGAAGGTTTGTAAACCAGTTCGAAAACAATTCGATGAATAGTTCTTTATTTATTCCAATTTATTCCCAATTTTCACATAAATTCCCGAATAAGGGGCTGAAAAATTACTCGCAAATAGTAATATTAGATATAATTAGAAAGGGTAGAATTTTTCGCGTTCTACGTAATTTGCTTCAATGCTCTAACTTTATTACGGCGGGAGTTATTTGCGTTTTTAGCTCGAATTTTTTTAGGCTTAGCTGAAATTTAGGCACTACTTTCCTCATTAAACAAATCAATAAAAAGTGAAGGAATTGTCCCACAGCCTTCTTTTTGACGCCATTCGAAAAAGCGACCTTTTTTTCTCCAGATCTAACTCGACCTGCGGTCGAAAAAATAAGCTCTTATCTCGAAAGGAAAAAAAGTTACAAGCCTTTTTAAATCAAGTTTAAGAAATTTCGATTCCATTCAAATTGTGAGCCATTTTCTTTCGCATTTTAATTCCTTAAACTTATTTCATTTTGTGTTTCCATGGTTACGCATTTTAAATCCATCTTTCTGGATTTAATTTCTTAAAAGTATTTTAATATCTGTCGTCATTGTTTGAAAGGGAAATCATAATGTTTTTTTAATTTATTTTTTACGCCTGATTGTTGAATATACGTCACTTGACACAATATTTATTTTCAAGGTGGTGTGAGCAAAGCCGGGCAACGCAGCTAGTATATATATATTTGTTTGTTTGACAGGAGACTTTATCAGTGTTCTAGATCATTTGATAGAGAGATCTTTTCATTTTAGGACTAATTTGAAAAACATTCATTAAAAACAGTGAAAATGATCATCTTTTTACAACTTTGGTAGTGAAAACGTACTCGTATATTAAAAATGTTTGTAGCAATCGAAATAAATAAATTTTTGCCTCTGGATGGAACTTTTTTGGAACTTCTAATTTATAAAGCAATCTAATTGCAACCTTTAAAGCAGATTTTAAATACAGTTCTAAGACTTGATTCATGCAATTTAGCTGAAAGGGAAAGAAAGCTCAACGACTTAAAATTTTTATCTGCTGTCAATTTCTATTTGTTAAGAAATAAAACATTTGTAGTTGATTTGATTTTAAGAAAAATAAAGGTTCTAAAAAGAGATTTCCAGTTTTCACTCATGATGCTTGACTCTGCTTTTGCGACAAGCAAATTTTAGTAGTCGTGCGGATCTTTCCTTTTCCATGTCATCTAGGAAAAAAATGTGTTTAAATTTTATAAATGTTCTGATCCATAATTTTTATCTTAATATGAAGTCGACAAATAGGGTCAAGGTTTTAAAATTTTTTAACTTGATATTAGCTATTGTTTTTTTATTAAGAAATATCTGACAACATAAGTAGTCACAAGGTTACAGATAAAAACCTTAATCTCTCCGGAAATTATTAAAAGCTTTCAGACAATTTTTATCTTCACACATGTTGCGTTTAGTAGAGTTTTCCAAGCTGCTTGCGGCTCAAGAATCAAAAGGAGAAGCATGCTTAGTCTCCATTTGACTCTGATAAAATAATATTTATTCACTTGTGATTTTCTTTTTCCTTTCATGTGTCGTGCCATTATTAGGTTTAAAAATTTACGTCTTTCTAAAGATACTTACATTTTTCAAAAAGTCGGATAACTTCTCAAATGCAGGCATGATGCAATTACTGATGGCATCGCTTGCGTTTACCTGAAGAACAGCTCTAAAAAAAATTAAATTAATTCATTAATAACACAAGAGCTGCATGCACACTTCATGCATACTAAAAAAAATCCAACACATCTAGCATCCATTTCTTGGTATTACCTTGAATTGTGACATCTTGAATTCAAAATGATATTTTTCGCTATCTCGAATTCCGATGAGATACTGGGATAACGGTATCAGTAACAGACAGTTGTAAGCTTTGATTCAAATAATAGGAGTTTCAGGCGGGTAAAACGGGTGTTGTTGTGGCCCATGAATACGGTGCAACCATCTAGTGTCATCAGTGTGAATTTTATGAGCCAGGTGGTATTTACAAGGCAGTGGTGGAAGGTTATGAACGGCTATCACGGGGTCTGCCGGTGTTTCATGTTCATTTGAATTTAATAAAGTTTTAGATCTAAAACTAAAGAACTTTCACACATTTTGAAGAGAAAAAGGGAATTTTGTCCATTACTCATCCTTTCCTCAATTTATCTGTTACTGGGTATCAGATTCTTCGGTGTCTGTTACTGGGGGGTCGGACCGTTTTTCGAAATTGAGCAAATAAAAACAGAATTAACTAATTCAGAGGATCCAAAAGCAGCCAAACGTTAGATGAGATGTAGTTGCCTGAGAGAAAAATAGTTTTAAAAGTCTAAATACATTAAAAGACTCAGAAAATTGCGTTAAACTGAGAGTGATGTCTTAAGCATGTCTCTTACTGGTGCCGTTACCCTACTCGTTGGGTTTCTTGTTTCTAAAAAAATGGCTCCAATCGCACTCATAGTTGCAAAAAATATAATTTGATTTCAAGACGTCAGAATTCAAATGAATGGCAGGGGCTGGATGCTTAATGTCGTGTGTTGGATGCTGGATGTATGCTGGATCCTGTTTTTGTCTAAGGAGGATTGTGCAAAGTCGAGTGGGTCGGGTATAAGAAAGGCCAGGACACATGGACGAGGACTAGTCACAGCTCAGGAGGAGCACCCGCGCGTGAAGGCCGGTCGCTCTCAAAAATGATAGGACATCAACTGTGGTCAAGTGAAAACTATAGAGCAATCGTGGTTGCTCAAAAAATAATTTTATGTTTAAATTCTCTCTTGTTTATTTTATCGTTTCCTTGGCAACGTATTTGAGACAGGCTACCTCTGAAAATCTTCGCGATTAGTTTATTCCTATTCCTATTCAGAGTCACAACTGACTACAACTGTATTTATGTCGAGGACTGCATACTAAGTGCCTTGCCTCCATTATTTTATATACCGATAGATGGCAGCACCATCACCGGATCGAACAGTTAATGAGAATTTAGAACTAGTCCAAGAGCTAATAGCTACCTGGTGCTAGCACCCCCAGAGGTATCATTTCACTTAGAGGACATTGAAACCACGAGCATATTTAACGTCGCTCAGTCCCCTTTAATGACGACGGTGGGTCTTCGACCATCGAGGTTCGAACTTAGGACCCTCCGACCCCGAATCCGACACTCTACCGCTCGGGCTACCACGGCCCCGCGATTAGTTTATAAAATTATTTTCTTTACTATTATGTGGATGCCAAAAGGATTAAGTTCACCTTTTAAAAAATCATAATTTCTGCTTTAATAGTGCCTTATCGATGCTTAGCATGTGAATTGATATTAAAGTTTTGGTTCAGTATATTTCTGATCATGTGACGGCAGAAAATGTAACACGAGGGCCTATTTACTCCTATGGATAACCTTATCTTCTTCATAACTATTCTTTGCTTTTTGTTCTATGGAGTTAGTCATTTTGTCAAGTGAGGCATCCATATACTGCTTAATTGTGTTTGCGTTTTGATTTTATCAAGCACATAGTGGAGTCGTTTCCAAAATTTTAAAAGTATTTTTTTCCGAAAGAGCATAATTAAAAACATAGGTTCTGACCATTTTTTAAATAATTTGTTTAAGTTCAATATTTTTAAAAAATAACTTAAATCGGCGCGCTTTCATTGTTTACGCTTCTGTCGTGTGACATCACAAATGATGAAATGCCATTCAGTGTTGTCATTCACAGAGCAAAATATTTAATTCGCATCTTTACTCACGAGTATTGGCAACGATAGGGTTCATAGCAAGCGTAGAGCGCAATATTTAATTCGCTTCTTGATTATCATAACGTGGAAACGTGGTAGAAAGATGCGCCAAATTGCATCATTTGTGACGTCATAAAGACCACGCTTTGTTTTCAAAATCGGACATTTTAAAAAATTAATTAAAAACAACTGTTGGGAAAATGAAAGTATTTTCTGGGCCCGTGTTATTATTTTTGCTCATTCTATCAACTTCAGTGACTAAATGTAGTACTTTTGACTGAAGGAAGCAACCCCATTCCATGTGTATACACATTTTTGAGACGAGGAGAAAACAAATCTATTTCAGTAAAATATCGTATCGAGTCGTGTGGAACTTAATGGTTACTACTTATTCCATTCTATAGGGCATTCATGAATCTTTGACTAAAATGTAGGAAGTGTTTGGAAAAAAGAATGTATGAATCGGTATCAGAGTGTCTCAGATTCGATGCCAGAGGCTGTAAAGACCCACCGAATACTTGCGGTCATATACTCACTACATTTTATGGGCTCAAATGTCATGTGTGTTGGTCATTGAGCAGTTACTCAGTTACTACAGGTACAGAAGGCCGGATTAGATTTCCTTTCCCTTCATCTCGTGTCTAAATTGTAGAAGTGGAGTCATCTTTTGATTGTCAAGCTAATTCTTTTGAATGTCAATTGACATCGAAAGAGTTTTTTTTTTTTTTTTTGGAGCAATCACGATTGCTTATTGCTTTCATTTGACTGTTTTGATGTCCTATGATTTCATTTTCCCACCAGCATCCTCTGCAGCACCACCGTCGACCGGCCGCCTCACGATGCTGCTTCTCTAGCGAAAAGCGTCTACAGGTTCCGTCAATATCCTACACTTACAGGCATACATACACGCATACACACACAAACACATACATACACCCACATACACAAACACATGCACACACGCATACATACAGACACCTACACACAACTACCTACACACTCATGCCTGCACGCAGACACAAACACACATGCCTACACACATACCCCTACACACAAACACACATATCCCCCACACACACATAAATAAACACGCCTATATACACACACACACACACACACTCGTGATTGCGAAAAACATAATTTGAATTCAAGATGTCAAAATTCAAATTAATTTTTCTTTTCAGGAGATAGACAAAGTGATCATTTATATGGTTTACGAAACCATACTAATAAATCGTTTAATTTTCAAAACAAACTGTTTTAAGGTGACGATGGATTCATTGGTGTGATTTTAACAGTTATTTTGGATGACTCCTGATAGTAATTTCTTTTTCTAGAAAATTATTAAAATAAACCATACTAATGAACCGCTTTATTTTCAAAAAAAAAAAAAAAAAACTAAAGCCTTTGATGGATTCATTAGAATGGTTTTAGCGGTTATTTTATTGAAATCTAATCATTATTTCTTTCTCCAGAGGATCAGTAAATAAACCATACTAATAAATCGTTTTATTTTCAAAACAAACTGTTTAAAGGTGATGATGGATTCATTGGTGTGATTTTAGCAGTTATTTTGGATGACTCCTAATAGTAATTTCTTTTTCTAGAAAATTATTAAAATAAACCATACTAATGAACCGCTTTATTTTCAAAAAAAAAAAAAAAACTAAAGCCTTTGGTGGATTTATTAGAATGTTTTTAGCAGTTATTTTATTGAAATCTAATCATTATTTCTTTCTCCAGAGAATCAGTAAATAAACCATATTAATGAATCGTTTTATTTTCAAAACAAACCGTTTAAAGGTGATGATGGATTCATTGGTGTGATTTTAGCAGTTATTTTGGATGACTCCTGATAGTAATTTCTTTTTCTAGAAAATTATTAAAATAAACCATACTAATGAACCGCTTTATTTTCAAAAAAAAAAAAAACTAAAGCCTTTGATGGATTCATTAGAATGGTTTTAGCGGTTATTTTATTGAAATCTAATCATTATTTCTTTCTCCAGAGAATCAGTAAATAAACCATACTAATAAATCGTTTTATTTTCAAAACAAACTGTTTAAAGGTGACGATGGATTCATTGGTGTGATTTTAGCAGTTATTTTGGATGACTCCTAATAGTAATTTCTTTTTCTAGAAAATTATTAAAATAAACCATACTAATGAACCGCTTTATTTTCAAAAAAAAAAAAAAAAACTAAAGCCTTTGATGGATTCATTAGAATGGTTTTAGCGGTTATTTTATTGAAATCTAATCATTATTTCTTTCTCCAGAGGATCAGTAAATAAACCATACTAATAAATCGTTTTATTTTCAAAACAAACTGTTTAAAGGTGATGATGGATTCATTGGTGTGATTTTAGCAGTTATTTTGGATGACTCCTAATAGTAATTTCTTTTTCTAGAAAATTATTAAAATAAACCATACTAATGAACCGCTTTATTTTCAAAAAAAAAAAAAAAAAAAACTAAAGCCTTTGGTGGATTTATTAGAATGTTTTTAGCAGTTATTTTATTGAAATCTAATCATTATTTCTTTCTCCAGAGAATCAGTAAATAAACCATATTAATGAATCGTTTTATTTTCAAAACAAACCGTTTAAAGGTGATGATGGATTCATTGGTGTGATTTTAGCAGTTATTTTGGATGACTCCTGATAGTAATTTCTTTTTCTAGAAAATTATTAAAATAAACCATACTAATGAACCGCTTTATTTTCAAAAAAAAAAAAAAACTAAAGCCTTTGATGGATTCATTAGAATGGTTTTAGCGGTTATTTTATTGAAATCTAATCATTATTTCTTTCTCCAGAGAATCAGTAAATAAACCATACTAATAAATCGTTTTATTTTCAAAACAAACTGTTTAAAGGTGATGATGGATTCATTGGTGTGATTTTAGCAGTTATTTTGGATGACTCCTAATAGTAATTTCTTTTTCTAGAAAATTATTAAAATAAACCATACTAATGAACCGCTTTATTTTCAAAAAAAAAAAAAAAAACTAAAGCCTTTGATGGATTCATTAGAATGTTTTTAGCAGTTATTTTATTGAAATCTAATCATTATTTCTTTCTCCAGAGAATCAGTAAATAAACCATATTAATGAATCGTTTTATTTTCAAAACAAACCGTTTAAAGGTGATGATGGATTCATTGGTGTGATTTTAGCAGTTATTTTGGATGACTCCTGATAGTAATTTCTTTTTCTAGAAAATTATTAAAATAAACCATACTAATGAACCGCTTTATTTTCAAAAAAAAAAAAAAACTAAAGCCTTTGATGGATTCATTAGAATGGTTTTAGCGGTTATTTTATTGAAATCTAATCATTATTTCTTTCTCCAGAGAATCAGTAAATAAACCATACTAATAAATCGTTTTATTTTCAAAACAAACTGTTTAAAGGTGATGATGGATTCATTGGTGTGATTTTAGCAGTTATTTTGGATGACTCCTAATAGTAATTTCTTTTTCTAGAAAATTATTAAAATAAACCATACTAATGAACCGCTTTATTTTCAAAAAAAAAAAAAAAAACTAAAGCCTTTGATGGATTCATTAGAATGTTTTTAGCAGTTATTTTATTGAAATCTAATCATTATTTCTTTCTCCAGAGAATCAGTAAATAAACCATATTAATGAATCGTTTTATTTTCAAAACAAACCGTTTAAAGGTGATGATGGATTCATTGGTGTGATTTTAGCAGTTATTTTGGATGACTCCTGATAGTAATTTCTTTTTCTAGAAAATTATTAAAATAAACCATACTAATGAACCGCTTTATTTTCAAAAAAAAAAAAAACTAAAGCCTTTGATGGATTCATTAGAATGGTTTTAGCGGTTATTTTATTGAAATCTAATCATTATTTCTTTCTCCAGAGAATCAGTAAATAAACCATACTAATAAATCGTTTTATTTTCAAAACAAACTGTTTAAAGGTGACGATGGATTCATTGGTGTGATTTTAGCAGTTATTTTGGATGACTCCTAATAGTAATTTCTTTTTCTAGAAAATTATTAAAATAAACCATACTAATGAACCGCTTTATTTTCAAAAAAAAAAAAAAACTAAAGCCTTTGATGGATTCATTAGAATGGTTTTAGCGGTTATTTTATTGAAATCTAATCATTATTTCTTTCTCCAGAGGATCAGTAAATAAACCATACTAATAAATCGTTTTATTTTCAAAACAAACTGTTTAAAGGTGATGATGGATTCATTGGTGTGATTTTAGCAGTTATTTTGGATGACTCCTAATAGTAATTTCTTTTTCTAGAAAATTATTAAAATAAACCATACTAATGAACCGCTTTATTTTCAAAAAAAAAAAAAAACTAAAGCCTTTGGTGGATTTATTAGAATGTTTTTAGCAGTTATTTTATTGAAATCTAATCATTATTTCTTTCTCCAGAGAATCAGTAAATAAACCATATTAATGAATCGTTTTATTTTCAAAACAAACCGTTTAAAGGTGATGATGGATTCATTGGTGTGATTTTAGCAGTTATTTTGGATGACTCCTGATAGTAATTTCTTTTTCTAGAAAATTATTAAAATAAACCATACTAATGAACCGCTTTATTTTCAAAAAAAAAAAAAACTAAAGCCTTTGATGGATTCATTAGAATGGTTTTAGCGGTTATTTTATTGAAATCTAATCATTATTTCTTTCTCCAGAGAATCAGTAAATAAACCATACTAATAAATCGTTTTATTTTCAAAACAAACTGTTTAAAGGTGATGATGGATTCATTGGTGTGATTTTAGCAGTTATTTTGGATGACTCCTAATAGTAATTTCTTTTTCTAGAAAATTATTAAAATAAACCATACTAATGAACCGCTTTATTTTCAAAAAAAAAAAAAAACTAAAGCCTTTGATGGATTCATTAGAATGTTTTTAGCAGTTATTTTATTGAAATCTAATCATTATTTCTTTCTCCAGAGAATCAGTAAATAAACCATATTAATGAATCGTTTTATTTTCAAAACAAACCGTTTAAAGGTGATGATGGATTCATTGGTGTGATTTTAGCAGTTATTTTGGATGACTCCTGATAGTAATTTCTTTTTCTAGAAAATTATTAAAATAAACCATACTAATGAACCGCTTTATTTTCAAAAAAAAAAAACTAAAGCCTTTGATGGATTCATTAGAATGTTTTTAGCAGTTATTTTATTGAAATCTAATCATTATTTCTTTCTCCAAAGAATCAGTAAATAAACCATATTAATGAATCGTTTTATTTTCAAAACAAACCGTTTAAAGGTGATGATGGATTCATTGGTGTGATTTTAGCAGTTATTTTGGATGACTCCTGATAGTAATTTCTTTTTCTAGAAAATTATTAAAATAAACCATACTAATGAACCGCTTTATTTTCAAAAAAAAAAAAACTAAAGCCTTTGATGGATTCATTAGAATGTTTTTAGCAGTTATTTTATTGAAATCTAATCATTATTTCTTTCTCCAAAGAATCAGTAAATAAACCATATTAATGAATCGTTTTATTTTCAAAACAAACCGTTTAAAGGTGATGATGGATTCATTGGTGTGATTTTAGCAGTTATTTTGGATGACTCCTGATAGTAATTTCTTTTTCTAGAAAATTATTAAAATAAACCATACTAATGAACCGCTTTATTTTCAAAAAAAAAAAAAAAAACTAAAGCCTTTGATGGATTCATTAGAATGTTTTTAGCAGTTATTTTATTGAAATCTAATCATTATTTCTTTCTCCAGAGAATCAGTAAATAAACCATACTAATAAATCGTTTTATTTTCAAAACAAACTGTTTAAAGGTGATGATGGATTCATTGGTGTGATTTTAGCAGTTATTTTGGATGACTCCTAATAGTAATTTCTTTTTCTAGAAAATTATTAAAATAAACCATACTAATGAACCGCTTTATTTTCAAAAAAAAAAAAACTAAAGCCTTTGATGGATTCATTAGAATGTTTTTAGCAGTTATTTTATTGAAATCTAATCATTATTTCTTTCTCCAGAGAATCAGTAAATAAACCATACTAATAAATCGTTTTATTTTCAAAACAAACTGTTTAAAGGTGATGATGGATTCATTGGTGTGATTTTAGCAGTTATTTTGGATGACTCCTAATAGTAATTTCTTTTTCTAGAAAATTATTAAAATAAACCATACTAATGAACCGCTTTATTTTCAAAAAAAAAAAAAAACTAAAGCCTTTGATGGATTCATTAGAATGTTTTTAGCAGTTATTTTATTGAAATCTAATCATTATTTCTTTCTCCAGAGAATCAGTAAATAAACCATATTAATGAATCGTTTTATTTTCAAAACAAACCGTTTAAAGGTGATGATGGATTCATTGGTGTGATTTTAGCAGTTATTTTGGATGACTCCTGATAGTAATTTCTTTTTCTAGAAAATTATTAAAATAAACCATACTAATGAACCGCTTTATTTTCAAAAAAAAAAAAAACTAAAGCCTTTGATGGATTCATTAGAATGGTTTTAGCGGTTATTTTATTGAAATCTAATCATTATTTCTTTCTCCAGAGAATCAGTAAATAAACCATACTAATAAATCGTTTTATTTTCAAAACAAACTGTTTAAAGGTGATGATGGATTCATTGGTGTGATTTTAGCAGTTATTTTGGATGACTCCTAATAGTAATTTCTTTTTCTAGAAAATTATTAAAATAAACCATACTAATGAACCGCTTTATTTTCAAAAAAAAAAAAAAAAAACTAAAGCCTTTGATGGATTCATTAGAATGTTTTTAGCAGTTATTTTATTGAAATCTAATCATTATTTCTTTCTCCAGAGAATCAGTAAATAAACCATATTAATGAATCGTTTTATTTTCAAAACAAACCGTTTAAAGGTGATGATGGATTCATTGGTGTGATTTTAGCAGTTATTTTGGATGACTCCTGATAGTAATTTCTTTTTCTAGAAAATTATTAAAATAAACCATACTAATGAACCGCTTTATTTTCAAAAAAAAAAAAAAACTAAAGCCTTTGATGGATTCATTAGAATGTTTTTAGCAGTTATTTTATTGAAATCTAATCATTATTTCTTTCTCCAGAGAATCAGTAAATAAACCATACTAATAAATCGTTTTATTTTCAAAACAAACTGTTTAAAGGTGATGATGGATTCATTGGTGTGATTTTAGCAGTTATTTTGGATGACTCCTAATAGTAATTTCTTTTTCTAGAAAATTATTAAAATAAACCATACTAATGAACCGCTTTATTTTCAAAAAAAAAAAAAACTAAAGCCTTTGATGGATTCATTAGAATGTTTTTAGCAGTTATTTTATTGAAATCTAATCATTATTTCTTTCTCCAGAGAATCAGTAAATAAACCATATTAATGAATCGTTTTATTTTCAAAACAAACCGTTTAAAGGTGATGATGGATTCATTGGTGTGATTTTAG
Organism: Uloborus diversus; assembly: GCF_026930045.1. Lineage (NCBI taxonomy): Eukaryota > Metazoa > Arthropoda > Arachnida > Araneae > Uloboridae > Uloborus > Uloborus diversus. The sequence goes on along the minus strand of NC_072735.1, from coordinate 170,585,899 downwards.
CAGTTATTTTGGATGACTCCTGATAGTAATTTCTTTTTCTAGAAAATTATTAAAATAAACCATACTAATGAACCGCTTTATTTTCAAAAAAAAAAAAAAAACTAAAGCCTTTGATGGATTCATTAGAATGTTTTTAGCAGTTATTTTATTGAAATCTAATCATTATTTCTTTCTCCAGAGAATCAGTAAATAAACCATACTAATAAATCGTTTTATTTTCAAAACAAACTGTTTAAAGGTGATGATGGATTCATTGGTGTGATTTTAGCAGTTATTTTGGATGACTCCTAATAGTAATTTCTTTTTCTAGAAAATTATTAAAATAAACCATACTAATGAACCGCTTTATTTTCAAAAAAAAAAAAAACTAAAGCCTTTGATGGATTCATTAGAATGTTTTTAGCAGTTATTTTATTGAAATCTAATCATTATTTCTTTCTCCAGAGAATCAGTAAATAAACCATACTAATAAATCGTTTTATTTTCAAAACAAACTGTTTAAAGGTGATGATGGATTCATTGGTGTGATTTTAGCAGTTATTTTGGATGACTCCTAATAGTAATTTCTTTTTCTAGAAAATTATTAAAATAAACCATACTAATGAACCGCTTTATTTTCAAAAAAAAAAAAAAAAACTAAAGCCTTTGATGGATTCATTAGAATGTTTTTAGCAGTTATTTTATTGAAATCTAATCATTATTTCTTTCTCCAGAGAATCAGTAAATAAACCATATTAATGAATCGTTTTATTTTCAAAACAAACCGTTTAAAGGTGATGATGGATTCATTGGTGTGATTTTAGCAGTTATTTTGGATGACTCCTGATAGTAATTTCTTTTTCTAGAAAATTATTAAAATAAACCATACTAATGAACCGCTTTATTTTCAAAAAAAAAAAAAAACTAAAGCCTTTGATGGATTCATTAGAATGGTTTTAGCGGTTATTTTATTGAAATCTAATCATTATTTCTTTCTCCAGAGAATCAGTAAATAAACCATACTAATAAATCGTTTTATTTTCAAAACAAACTGTTTAAAGGTGATGATGGATTCATTGGTGTGATTTTAGCAGTTATTTTGGATGACTCCTAATAGTAATTTCTTTTTCTAGAAAATTATTAAAATAAACCATACTAATGAACCGCTTTATTTTCAAAAAAAAAAAAAAAAAAAAACTAAAGCCTTTGATGGATTCATTAGAATGTTTTTAGCAGTTATTTTATTGAAATCTAATCATTATTTCTTTCTCCAGAGAATCAGTAAATAAACCATATTAATGAATCGTTTTATTTTCAAAACAAACCGTTTAAAGGTGATGATGGATTCATTGGTGTGATTTTAGCATTTATTTTGGATGACTCCTGATAGTAATTTCTTTTTCTAGAAAATTATTAAAATAAACCATACTAATGAACCGCTTTATTTTCAAAAAAAAAAAAAAAAACTAAAGCCTTTGATGGATTCATTAGAATGTTTTTAGCAGTTATTTTATTGAAATCTAATCATTATTTCTTTCTCCAGAGAATCAGTAAATAAACCATACTAATAAATCGTTTTATTTTCAAAACAAACTGTTTAAAGGTGATGATGGATTCATTGGTGTGATTTTAGCAGTTATTTTGGATGACTCCTAATAGTAATTTCTTTTTCTAGAAAATTATTAAAATAAACCATACTAATGAACCGCTTTATTTTCAAAAAAAAAAAAAAAAAACTAAAGCCTTTGATGGATTCATTAGAATGTTTTTAGCAGTTATTTTATTGAAATCTAATCATTATTTCTTTCTCCAGAGAATCAGTAAATAAACCATACTAATAAATCGTTTTATTTTCAAAACAAACTGTTTAAAGGTGATGATGGATTCATTGGTGTGATTTTAGCAGTTATTTTGGATGACTCCTAATAGTAATTTCTTTTTCTAGAAAATTATTAAAATAAACCATACTAATGAACCGCTTTATTTTCAAAAAAAAAAAAACTAAAGCCTTTGATGGATTCATTAGAATGTTTTTAGCAGTTATTTTATTGAAATCTAATCATTATTTCTTTCTCCAGAGAATCAGTAAATAAACCATATTAATGAATCGTTTTATTTTCAAAACAAACCGTTTAAAGGTGATGATGGATTCATTGGTGTGATTTAAGCAGTTATTTTGGATGACTCCTGATAGTAATTTCTTTTTCTAGAAAATTATTAAAATAAACCATACTAATGAACCGCTTTATTTTCAAAAAAAAAAAAAAAAACTAAAGCCTTTGATGGATTCATTAGAATGTTTTTAGCAGTTATTTTATTGAAATCTAATCATTATTTCTTTCTCCAGAGAATCAGTAAATAAACCATACTAATAAATCGTTTTATTTTCAAAACAAACTGTTTAAAGGTGATGATGGATTCATTGGTGTGATTTTAGCAGTTATTTTGGATGACTCCTAATAGTAATTTCTTTTTCTAGAAAATTATTAAAATAAACCATACTAATGAACCGCTTTATTTTCAAAAAAAAAAAAACTAAAGCCTTTGATGGATTCATTAGAATGTTTTTAGCAGTTATTTTATTGAAATCTAATCATTATTTCTTTCTCCAGAGAATCAGTAAATAAACCATATTAATGAATCGTTTTATTTTCAAAACAAACCGTTTAAAGGTGATGATGGATTCATTGGTGTGATTTTAGCAGTTATTTTGGATGACTCCTGATAGTAATTTCTTTTTCTAGAAAATTATTAAAATAAACCATACTAATGAACCGCTTTATTTTCAAAAAAAAAAAAAACTAAAGCCTTTGATGGATTCATTAGAATGTTTTTAGCAGTTATTTTATTGAAATCTAATCATTATTTCTTTCTCCAGAGAATCAGTAAATAAACCATACTAATAAATCGTTTTATTTTCAAAACAAACTGTTTAAAGGTGATGATGGATTCATTGGTGTGATTTTAGCAGTTATTTTGGATGACTCCTAATAGTAATTTCTTTTTTTAGAAAATTATTAAAATAAACCATACTAATGAACCGCTTTATTTTCAAAAAAAAAAAAAAACTAAAGCCTTTGATGGATTCATTAGAATGTTTTTAGCAGTTATTTTATTGAAATCTAATCATTATTTCTTTCTCCAGAGAATCAGTAAATAAACCATACTAATAAATCGTTTTATTTTCAAAACAAACTGTTTAAAGGTGATGATGGATTCATTGGTGTGATTTTAGCAGTTATTTTGGATGACTCCTAATAGTAATTTCTTTTTCTAGAAAATTATAAAATAAACCATACTAATGAACCGCTTTATTTTCAAAAAAAAAAAAAAAAACTAAAGCCTTTGATGGATTCATTAGAATGTTTTTAGCAGTTATTTTATTGAAATCTAATTATTATTTCTTTCTCCAGAGAATCAGTAAATAAACCATACTAATAAATCGTTTTATTTTCAAAACAAACTGTTTAAAGGTGATGATGGATTCATTGGTGTGATTTTAGCAGTTATTTTGGATGACTCCTAATAGTAATTTCTTTTTCTAGAAAATTATTAAAATAAACCATACTAATGAACCGCTTTATTTTCAAAAAAAAAAAAACTAAAGCCTTTGGTGGATTTATTAGAATGTTTTTAGCAGTTATTTTATTGAAATCTAATCATTATTTCTTTCTCCAGAGAATCAGTAAATAAACCATATTAATGAATCGTTTTATTTTCAAAACAAACCGTTTAAAGGTGATGATGGATTCATTGGTGTGATTTTAGCAGTTATTTTGGATGACTCCTGATAGTAATTTCTTTTTCTAGAAAATTATTAAAATAAACCATACTAATGAACCGCTTTATTTTCAAAAAAAAAAAAAAACTAAAGCCTTTGATGGATTCATTAGAATGGTTTTAGCGGTTATTTTATTGAAATCTAATCATTATTTCTTTCTCCAGAGAATCAGTAAATAAACCATACTAATAAATCGTTTTATTTTCAAAACAAACTGTTTAAAGGTGATGATGGATTCATTGGTGTGATTTTAGCAGTTATTTTGGATGACTCCTAATAGTAATTTCTTTTTCTAGAAAATTATTCCAGAGAAATAAACCATACTAATGAACCGCTTTATTTTCAAAAAAAAAAAAAAACTAAAGCCTTTGATGGATTCATTAGAATGTTTTTAGCAGTTATTTTATTGAAATCTAATCATTATTTCTTTCTCCAGAGTTATTTTATTGAATACGTAAATAAACCATATTAATGAATCGTTTTATTTTCAAAACAAACCGTTTAAAGGTGATGATGGATTCATTGGTGTGATTTTAGCAGTTATTTTGGATGACTCCTGATAGTAATTTCTTTTTCTAGAAAATTATTAAAATAAACCATACTAATGAACCGCTTTATTTTCAAAAAAAAAAAAAAAAACTAAAGCCTTTGATGGATTCATTAGAATGTTTTTAGCAGTTATTTTATTGAAATCTAATCATTATTTCTTTCTCCAGAGAATCAGTAAATAAACCATACTAATAAATCGTTTTATTTTCAAAACAAACTGTTTAAAGGTGATGATGGATTCATTGGTGTGATTTTAGCAGTTATTTTGGATGACTCCTAATAGTAATTTCTTTTTCTAGAAAATTATTAAAATAAACCATACTAATGAACCGCTTTATTTTCAAAAAAAAAAAACTAAAGCCTTTGATGGATTCATTAGAATGTTTTTAGCAGTTATTTTATTGAAATCTAATCATTATTTCTTTCTCCAGAGAATCAGTAAATAAACCATATTAATGAATCGTTTTATTTTCAAAACAAACCGTTTAAAGGTGATGATGGATTCAATGGTGTGATTTTAAGCAGTTATTTTGGATGACTCCTGATAGTAATTTCTTTTTCTAGAAAATTATTAAAATAAACCATACTAATGAACCGCTTTATTTTCAAAAAAAAAAAAACTAAAGCCTTTGATGGATTCATTAGAATGTTTTTAGCAGTTATTTTATTGAAATCTAATCATTATTTCTTTCTCCAGAGAATCAGTAAATAAACCATACTAATAAATCGTTTTATTTTCAAAACAAACTGTTTAAAGGTGATGATGGATTCATTGGTGTGATTTTAGCAGTTATTTTGGATGACTCCTAATAGTAATTTCTTTTTCTAGAAAATTATTAAAATAAACCACACTAATGAACCGCTTTATTTTCAAAAAAAAAAACTAAAGCCTTTGATGGATTCATTAGAATGTTTTTAGCAGTTATTTTATTGAAATCTAATCATTATTTCTTTCTCCAGAGAATCAGTAAATAAACCATACTAATAAATCGTTTTATTTTCAAAACAAACTGTTTAAAGGTGATGATGGATTCATTGGTGTGATTTTAGCAGTTATTTTGGATGACTCCTAATAGTAATTTCTTTTTCTAGAAAATTATTAAAATAAACCATACTAATGAACCGCTTTATTTTCAAAAAAAAAAAAAAAAACTAAAGCCTTTGATGGATTCATTAGAATGTTTTTAGCAGTTATTTTATTGAAATCTAATCATTATTTCTTTCTCCAAAGAATCAGTAAATAAACCATATTAATGAATCGTTTTTATTTTCAAAACAAACCGTTTAAAGGTGATGATGGATTCATTGGTGTTATTTTAGCAGTTATTTTGGATGACTCCTAATAGTAATTTCTTTTTCTAGAAAATTATTAAAATAAACCGTACTAATGAACCGCTTTATTTTCCAAAAAAAAAAAAAAACTAAAGCCTTTGATGGATTCATTAGAATGGTTTTAGCAGTTATTTTATTGAAATCCTAATCATTATTTTCTTTCTCCAGAGAATCAGTAAAATAAACCATACTAATGAATCGTTTTTATTTTCAAAACAAACCGTTTAAAGGTGATGATGGATTCATTGGTGTGATTTTAGCAGTTATTTTGGATGACTCCTGATAGTAATTTCTTTTTCTAGAAAATTATTAAAATAAACCATACTAATGAACCGCTTTATTTTCAAAAAAAAAAAAAAAAAAAAACTAAAGCCTTTGATGGATTCATTAGAATGGTTTTAGCGGTTATTTTATTGAAATCTAATCATTATTTCTTTCTCCAGAGAATCAGTAAATAAACCATACTAATAAATCGTTTTATTTTCAAAACAAACTGTTTAAAGGTGATGATGGATTCATTGGTGTGATTTAGCAGTTATTTTGGATGACTCCTAATAGTAATTTCTTTTTCTAGAAAATTATTAAAATAAACCATACTAATGAACCGCTTTATTTTCAAAAAAAAAAAAAACTAAAGCCTTTGATGGATTCATTAGAATGTTTTTAGCAGTTATTTTATTGAAATCTAATCATTATTTCTTTCTCCAGAGAATCAGTAAATAAACCATATTAATGAATCGTTTTATTTTCAAAACAAACCGTTTAAAGGTGATGATGGATTCATTGGTGTGATTTTAGCAGTTATTTTGGATGACTCCTGATAGTAATTTCTTTTTCTAGAAAATTATTAAAATAAACCATACTAATGAACCGCTTTATTTTCAAAAAAAAAAAAACTAAAGCCTTTGATGGATTCATTAGAATGTTTTTAGCAGTTATTTTATTGAAATCTAATCATTATTTCTTTCTCCAAAGAATCAGTAAATAAATCATATTAATGAATCGTTTTATTTTCAAAAACAAACCGTTTAAAGGTGATGATGGATTCATAGGTGTGATTTTAGC